>NC_056732.1:947491160-947608660 GCF_019279795.1 Protopterus annectens
GAAGTAAATTAAAAACTCACTTCTATGTGGGAGGCAGATTTACAGCAACAAAAACATCAGTTTGGAGAACAAGACATCCCCAACAGGTACAGAAATGGAAGCATACAAAACAATGAACCACAACACAAACTGTAATATTTAAATCCCCAAGATGATAGGGCATCCTGGAAAATTTATGACAGTTTCTAAAATCCATATAAATGATGTGTTTGACACAACTACCATTTGTTAACATGCATCACACCCCAGAGATCAGACTATCTGGCCATCTAATGTAGCTTGCATCTGTGCTCTCACCAAAATGCAGGGACAACCCTAGTATCTACTATATATAAAATATCCTATTGATGTTTCTAACATCAAAGGAAAAGCATCAAATGGCAGTGTTCAGTCTTGTTGCTACTTACATTTAAAGAAAAAAAAAAAGTAAATCATATCCAGTCTCATCAGTGTGTGTACAATGAAGTAACTTCTATATCTTATGCTTCTGCATTCATTGGCTTGCTTTGGCCATAATGTGAAATCTTTATCATATTGAGATGTCAACTCACCAATGTACTGGTCATCATCAGAGCTACTGATGTCATCATGTCCTTTTTAAGGAGCTGAAACAGTCATTTCCATTCCCATTACTCTGCCAGGTGTTGTTGAATTGACAGGATGTCCGTTCTCAGAAGAAATACACAGAAAAAACGATGGAAGGGGAAGGGAGGTAGAAGGTTCAGAAACAGGTGTGGGCAAATATGTATCAGCTGAAGAAATTGTAGATTTAGTCAATGCAAAGACTGGTTTAGATGGATTTTCTGGTTTGTTGCAGGTGACTGGTCCAGAGGAGAAGGAGCAGACACAGTGGTAAGTTAACCATTAGCAATAGGATAATTGAACCAAAACTGGCCAACTGCCTTACAATATGCACATGAGACCATGCAAGTTGAGGCATGGGGACTCTGTTTTTTGCATTGTGTGTTTTTCCTTTTGCGTGACCAGAAAGATGAGTTGAATCTGAACAAAAATGACAAACCTTTGGTTGTAAAGTGTATCTGAGAGTGTCTCATGATCCTGAAGTAGTATAAGCAGATGAGTAAAGTCAGGTCTCTTTGTCTTGTAGTTGGTGTGGTGAACATATCACTTGGCCTTTAGCACAGCATATGGGCAGGACTGCAGTGAGGCCTAGTGTAATAGGTGGGCCTGTAAGGGTTTTGTAGATTACTAGAGTGAGCTTGATTTTATCAATTTTTGATTTCATCATCTAGGAAGTGTAATCTACCTTTTTATTTTCTTTTTCACTTTCATTGTGGCTTCAGTGTTAGCTCTTAAAATGTTTTCTAGAGTTAAATATCCCTAGTTACTCTTAGCCAGCCAGTCAGCTGGCTTCAAATCATTACCAAGTTTATTATAACTTATAAGTCTACAGTTGTATGTTTTATGAGTGAAAATGAATCTTTGGACCCTTTAGATGGAATGTTATGGAATTATGTTTAAAAGAAATACAATTGTTGAGTGGTGGAATACATCTGGTTTTGCTTTTCTCAGATATATCACATATGAAAGTTTTCATGAGCACAAATGGGACGGTTTATGATAATTCCATGGGAATACTCATAGTTGACAATTGGGAAGCATAGACTTCAATATTTACCATTAGTCTCAATGTTTAAAGTAACAGATCCAATACTGAATCCCATTTAGTGTTTTCATAAGCATTTTGAGTAATGCATTTGAATGAAACTGAAAATATGCTCCTTTTATGTGGCACATCTGATCACAAAGGGTTTCTCATCTAAGACGAATGAGGTCATTGTCCCTCTCTTCTCATCCCTCATTAGACCTACTATAGAATACAATGCCCCTTTTGTCATGTACCTCACTAGACACCTGCAACAGCAGGAAAGGCCACAAAAATACCTTCTAGGCCTTAAACACATGCCCTATACTGACAGACTCAAAAAACTCCAGCTATACTCAGTCTCATATCACCTCCTTAGAGGCGATCTCTGCTTGGCCTACAAAGCAATGTCTGACCCAGAGCTGCTAGACATGCTACATCTAAAAAAAAAAAATGCAATCACACCGTGACACACCCTCCAGGAACCTCAATCTTGTTACCACATTAAATAGAACATGCTGGAAGGATAGGTTCCTTACCCAGAGACTGCCCATGCTCTGGAACAGACTCCCTATCCATGTCAAGCAGAGCTCCTCTCTGGCCCTATATCCATGTCAAGCAGAGCTCCTCTCTGGCCCTCTTCAAAAGAAATCTTGACGAGTGGATGGGAAAGAGAAAATTCACCCCGGGGATGACCTCAGCTGCCCTGCTAGATAGAGGCAATGGGAACTAACGTCTGTTGACATGATACTAGTGTTTCTTATTGGCTAGGCTTACACAGGCCCCAGGGCTATTAGCATACTACACACATATGAACCTAATGGACCTATAAAGTCTCAGTGTTTGAAGTAACAGATCCAATACTGTTTTCATAAACATTTTGAGTAATGCAGTTGAATGAAACTGAAAATATCCTCCTGTGTTAGTGGAGAGCCAGTCACATTATTTTTCCAGTAAGTGCTGGGATAGTTAAAATCATCTAATAACAAACATTTTCTATGGTCAAGGATTTTGTCAAGATATAGTAAAAACTTTGGATGTTTAAGTTTATTCATAAATTGACTCCAGTAGCATGCAATATGTCTGGCAGCTATGAGTACGGTATGAAAATCATGCTTTCCAACATGGGTTCACTAAGAGATAGGTTGAACTACTCTGCAACTCTGGGGCTGTAAAAAAAGAGTGCAGAGAGATGAGGTGCACATGAAGGGGGTAAGGGACCTGGAGATGGCACTCTTAACTGCATTGTTCCCTGTACCCCTTCATTGTCAGTGCCACACATGTTACTTATACAAACTTATATACATATACAGTACAATCATTCTCAGCGATGGTAAGTGCACAGGAGGTGATGTGGTAATGGTAAGGAGTAAGACTGATGAAAAAAGCATATACATTATTTTTATCTTGGTCCTCACCAGTAAATCACTGAAGTCCCCTTCCCAAAGATTGCAGCAGACCTCACCTTTTTACCAGGGCTGTAAAGGTATGCAGCACAATTAGGATTTAAATGTTATCCTCTGCAGGTGCATGTTGTAAGTTGCCTACAATGTTCTGCAAACCAAAGAGTAAAAAGGTCACACAGACAAACCAATTAGTAAAAACTTCAAGAAAAACCTATCCAAGCTAGAGTTTTCACTGTGTGATACCTTAAACCTCCTGTAATAGAGGCCCATGGGATATATACAAACAACCCCTTAAGGACATCAAGTATTTCAGCTATATGGCTTCTGAATGTCCATGACTTTTTATTTTTTAAGTCTTTATGGATACATTCAGGCCAATAAAGCCAAACCCAACAAGCTGTCGATAGGCATGTTTCAGCTTTTTTAAGACCTTGTCAGCTCAGCATAAGTGGACTGTTTGGTTATACTTTAGATACAGAGGGTCTTTACACTCAGCTGATGTCCATAAACATAAAGGTGTCTGCAAAGTATCCCAACTAACATCCAAACCAAAGGTTCTGTTTCAGGCTGACCAGTAGGCATCATGGCATGTTATCAGTCTCAGTAGAAGCAGTGTTCTTGGCATTGGATAGCACTTCAGGGACTTGTTCCTGGAAGATTTGCTTGGGGGTGTGGATGCTAGTATGTAATCTAGACGTTGGGGAGGAGAAGGGGTAAAGTAAGAGCTAAACGTATCTGTGAGTAGATTGCCTTTGTCCTCAGGATAAGAGTATGCAATATCATTTATTACTGGCTCTGCACAGTTTTGAGCATTATTTCTGAGTTTTCTAAGCCCTTGTGATTATTATTTTCCTAGGAGGCTATTTTTACCTCATATCTAGCTTTGGTAGATTTGATCAGGGGCCAGAGTTCCCTGTTAAGATTGGTAAGAGCATTTTTAGCATTTGGAGGATGAAATGTATTTCTTCAAGCAATGAGCTTATTGCTTTTATTGTAGAACCTGTTCGCATTTGGGTTTCAACATAGGGGGTTATTTTTAAATGTGGCATTATATTTATTTCATGGGGGGACACAAGTTTCTATGCAGCTATTTACATGTACATAGAATTTGGTGCTGAATGATTTCACATTTGTAGAACAGTCATCTGGGTAGAAGGAAATGTTGAATTTTGCCAGGTTGTCACTCAATTTTAGTATATTAGCTTCAGCATAATCTGTGAATACTGTATTATTGGAGGACGCTTCTGGCTTCAGTCTTATGGTGCTTATGATTGATTTATGGTCTGAGTTTTCTAGGAAGGACGTTACAACATGTAGGGAACAGAGCTGTCCCATACTGGTGAGAATGAAGTGCAGGTTTTGTTTCTGGTAGTAGGAGTGTGGACTAGCTGGTCTAGCGAGACTGTATTTATGAAGTCCAGAAATCTCTAGACATACATGTTTGGGGATGTATAAGTTTCCTAGTGAATGAAATGGTAGTTGAAGTCTACTAAGAGTATGGTGTTTGAGTGCTTAGGGCTTCCAAACAAGTCAAATTGGAAGCATGGGCCAAGGGGGACACAGAGGGGGGTCTTATAGTTCGCTACGATATGAACTGGAGTTTTTTTTTTAATTGTAAGTTGGGCATGAAGGAGTTTCAGGTAATTATCCTGCCTAATGAGTCTGGGGGTGAAATTTTGTTTTAGAAATACAGAGACCCCACTTCCTTTAGTGCTTTAAACTAGTGTGTTGGGTCTGAATGCATGGTAGGCATTGAAACCTTTCACTAATGGAGCAATTTGAATATTCTTGAACCAGGTCTCCATGATGATGCATATATCGATGCATCCTGGTGTCATGACTGGGAGTATATTTTTCTGTTAAGGCTCCTAGCATTGAGCAGCAATACTATCATATTATCTGAACTCTGGTTTCTTATGTTGGAAACTTTTGCAGCCTGACTTTGCCTAAATAAGGTTTTTGCCAATGTAGGAAACCCTTGGGGAGACAAGTGCAGGCCATCCCTCTCAAAGCAGTTTGGATTGTCTACAGTGTCCTCCCTGGCAGATATATATTGTACACCTTTAGAATGACACCAAAAGCTAAGTCAATTGTTGATGTCAATTATCTTTTGTTCATATTGTGTCATCATTCTATTTGAAGGTAAAATGCTGCTCATGGCTCAGTTTATACCTACTATGGATACATTCTGAGAGCTCTGTAGTACAGAGTGAAATAAAATATAGCATTATCTGCATACTGTATAACAGCAACAGGATGGCAATTTGCAGGCATGCTGTTCTATGTAGGGAGTCAGCACATTTCCCTTAGGCTATTCAAACCATTAAAAAGGCCTGTATTCGTGAGTGGGTGAGACTCTAATGATCTGAACTATATTTAAATGTTTTACAACAGCTTACTCACTTATATTTCCAATAAGCTAGGAGCGTGTGTGTGTGTGTGTGTGTGTGTGTGTGTGTGTGTGTGTGTGTGTGTGTGTGTGTGTGTGTGTGTGTGTGTGTAACAGAGAGAGAGAGAGAGAGCAAAAGAACATTCAAAACAAGTTCAGATACAAGCTGTGCAGGAAAGGAAATTACAAAAGCAGCAGAAGAAAAAGTAGTAAGATTTAAGCAGTATAGAAGAGTCTGTCTTATAGCTGCACTAATGGACCACATTGTAATAAAAATGCTCATAACATGCTTTGAGTTGAACATGACACCTAATACTTTTAATGTTTGAAACTAGTTTTTGCTGAGATTCATGTTGGATTTAAACTCAAACAAAAAGCATGAGCTAAGTTTTGTTATTGTTTTTGAATAAAAAAAGAAACCAAGAACTGTGCCCTATGGGATACACAAGTGTACATCTAAAATTTATGTCTGTATATTGAATTATACTCACCATCCTTCTCTGCCCAAAGCGATATTGCTTTGTTGTACAATCTGTAGTATCTCAATTACTATGCAGACGTTTCAAAACTATATTGTATGACTTTTCTACACCATGTATAAACTTTTACAAAATGCCTTTAGTCCCTAGACTATGTACAAATTAGTACAAAATGTTTTTATTATTTAGAGATTTTCTCCTTCGGCCTCTTCTGAAAAGGGGTCTTTTTGGCTAGTCAGACTTTCCTGGTCAACCAATGCAATAAATAAATAAATGAATACATAAATTGTCTGAGCAGAAGAGATTTGATATGACTATTCAACTGCTTTACTGTATGTGCAAAATAGCTGGAAAGCCCCATGAGTGTGGGAGCAGCCAAGTGAAGTTTGGAGATAAGAATGTTGTGATTAACCATGTATCATTAAGTCTTTGACTAAGGTGGTTTGTAGATGGAAGCAAGGCAGACTCCATGCCATTGCATGGCCTGAAGACATGCTGTGCTACAGATGTAAGTTACATGCACTAAGGTACTGCAGGAGATACTGACAGATGCACTTTTCTAAGACCTCGGAGGGAAACAGAAGAATTATGATTGGTCTGTACTATTCTAAATCAGTAGATGCAGTAGTCTGTTTTATGTAGTGTTAGGAGTTTTGTACAGCATGGATGCCTTACCTTACTTTGATGTGCGTGAGTATAGCAACCAGACAAGTGATTGCATCAGTAATGTGCTTTAGACAATATGGAAAAATACTGTCAGAAAACAGGAAGGAAGTTTTGAGGTTTTTTTGTAATCTGAGGATGGTTGAGGTGGGTATAGGTTAGAGATTTAGAGTGCACTGGCTGGTAACTGCAGATTGCAAAATGGACATAAGAAATTCATGGTGTTTGGGCTGGAAGATACTCAACATGATAGCACAATGCCGAATTGCAGTGTCAGATTAACTGCCCTGGGGATTACTTCCTTGAAGGTGATACTAGAGACTTTACAGTGTTTTGGGACTATTTGGGACTGTGTGGGTATTTAAACAGTTTAGCACTGGATAAAACTATTTTTAAGAGCTGCCCTTCCTATTGCTTACAATTACAATATTTAAAGGAGAACTCTGCCCAAAAGTCAAATTTTTCTTTCCAAAATGTCTTTTCCTTCCCTGAAATCCAAGACTAAACACTTCACATACAGAAAAAACATAATTTAATAATTATTTTTGCCTTTTTTCCTGCAGCTGTCTCATCTGTTACATCACAACAGCTACTAAGAGTGGCACAGTAATTAGGTTAGGACACTTACCCCAACAACAGAGCCATTAAGAAAACAATGACATTTAAATGTGCCTTATCAGTTACAGGCTACCAGCATCAGACCTCAGATAAATAGTGTAGTCTGAGACAAGGCTTTCAAGCTTAGTTACCAGATGCAAATGTCAACAATAAACTGAAAACTCAACCAGATAAAAAGAACGAAAGCATCCATAGAAATCCACCAACGATTTATTGTATAGTTAAGTGCTTTCATCTGCTGAATAGCTAGACTTCCTAAGAACAAATAAAAGCTCAAAAACAGTCAGCTTAAATACACTAAACCCCGCCCAAACAATCCAATAAAACAATACTTGAGAACATCTCGAACATCACAGAACATGTAATGAATATATGTGGAACGAAAGTTTTTCCAAAACCTACTGATAAAAAATGTAATTATAAATATAAAACAGTATGAATGAAATGAATAAATAAAAATTGACATATGAAAACATATTTAAGACACACACACACACACACACACACACATATATATATATATATATATATATTATATATATATATATATATTATATATATATATATATATATATATATATATATATATATACATACATATAATACAAGATTAAAAATTGAGATTAAATAGCTAACATAGATTTCAATTTTAAAAGACTAGAAATTGAAATGACATAATTGAGCCCAGGAGTCGTCCAGCATTGCACCTAAGTTGCCACTTGAGTTCATGAAACTCCAAATAAATGTCTTGCGGTTCGCCCCTCGGATCACACTCAGCATAGTCAATGACAGTAAACTTGAAGAAGTGAGTAGGATTGTCCTTAAGATGTCTATATAGTGCATTACGCTCATCCCTCTTACCAACATCATAATTGTGTTGGTATATCCTGTTTCTGAATTGTCTAATAGTTTTGCCTATATAAAAACATCTGCACCCTTGACAGAGTGCGACATAGACACTTTGCTTGCAATTACAATATTTAAAGGAGAATTCTGCCCAAAAGTCAAATTTTTCTTTCCTAAAAGTGTTTTCCTTCCCTGAAATCCAAGACTAAACACTTCACATACAGAAAAAACATAATTTAATAATTATTTTTGCATTTTTTCCTGCAGCTGTCTCATCTGTTACATCACAACAGCTACTAAGAGTGGCACAGTAATTAATTTAGGTCACTTACCCCAACAACAGAGCCATTAAGAAAACAATGACATTTAAATGTGCCTTATCAGTTACAGGCTGCCAGCATCAGACCTCAGATAAATAGTGTAGCCTGGAGGTTGAACAAAGGCAGGGCTTTCAAGCTTAGTTATCAGATGCAAATGTATTTCCCTGTAATAAAACTCAGTGCCACAAAAAAAGAAAGAAAATATGTTAATCTTACGTCTTACTTTCTCTCAGTATATGATTATGTGTTTTTTCTACACTGTGATTTCTGCAAAAGTGCATGTTTCTTCTGAAGCTGGGAAAGAAAATTAACATCAAAGACTTTCATTGTTGATACAGTATTTAAAACTTTGAATGCAACACAAACCATCTCAGCCCAAGTAATGTCTGTTAATTACAGGGTTCAAATTTCTCACACTCGAACACTGAACTACAGTTGTTACTTTGAAAGAGACAATTAACTCAGCTACATTTTCACGCCTGTTATTCAAACATCCCTTAAAATGCTGCAACAGAGAGGGCCACTAATGAAAATCAAAGGAAGCAAAGTAATTAAAATGTGGATTGATGTTGACAGTGAAAAGTAAGAAAGTAAGCAGTCATAGCAATTTTGTCAACTGATGACAGAGAAAACTACAGTAAGCGATCCCCTCCCTCTAACATGACATAAGAAAGGCGAAGACATTGTCTGTAAAACAAAATAATGCTAGACATGGCAGCCTTCTTTAGATTATTTTGGGGTATAACAAATTAGAAAATAACGGTAACCATTTACTTTGATACAGACACATTAGCAATGCAGAAAAGTTCAAGATTTGCTGAAAGGTGTATGTTTTTTTTTTCACTTTTGGGATGTGGTTCTCGTTTACTTAAGCAATAATTATTGCTAGGGTTAAAAGAAAGGTGTGCAGTCTTTACCCACAAGTAATACAGTTAGAGGTTAAGGCTAAGCCCTAGTAGTCTAACAAAAGCATGTAAGAGTAAATATATATCCTATACTTCCGACATTGGTCATTGCTGTTATGCCATAGCTATAAAATGATTTTCCTTGGTTCTATGTTTTTAAGCTGTTCATATGAAGTTTGACTTATTTTAGTTGTAACTTTTTTAAAATAAATGAACTGTTCAACTGACCAAAAGAATATGTCCTGTAGATTTCTCAGAAGTTGGATATCGGTACTAATAGCCTTATAAAGAAGAGTATCATGCTGTTCTATGTAAGGAGTCTGTACATTTCCTTAGGCTATTCGTGACTGTAAAAAGGCTGGTATTAATGAGTGACTGAGATTCTTATGAGCTGAACTATATTTAATGTTGTACATTAGCTTACTCATTTATATTTCCAAAAAGCTAGGTGTGTGTGTGTGTGTGTGTGTGTGTGTGTGTGTGTGTGTGTGTGTGTGTGTGTGTGTGTGTGTGTGTGTGTGCGTGCGTTAATTAAGGTCTAATGATGTCAAACATATAAAAGATGTTACTTAATGATTTTGAATTGTTCTGATGAAATTTTAATACAAAAGTGTTTGACCTGATAGATATTGGCGTTGGAGTGGTTGTTTGGTTTATATATATATATATATATATATATATATATATGGTTCTACCTGACATAGCCGAAACCACACAACACCGACAACCACATCACCGACACCACATATTCGACAGTCCATAAACACGAAACCACACATAACCGACAACGAAATAACCGACGGTACACAAACACGAAACCCCATACACTGCACACACCACAATAACAATTATTAAAAACAAAACACATCCCCATTCCACAAACCACACACACAACACAAGCACACCAAAATCCTTACAAGCCCACACTAAACCTTACCCTAACCCTAAGGTCCGTCACTATCGCACACTTACCTACCCGCTCCCTAACCCTAACTCACTTAACCCGCCCCTATCGCTCCCTAACCCTAACTCACTTAACCCACCCCTATCGCTCCCTAACCCTAACTCACTTAACCCACCCCTATCCCCACAGACCGTCAATCTCCACACTTACCTGCCTCGCACCCTAACGTCCGTCACTACCGCATACTCACACAGCCTTTCCCCATGTCGGCATCCTCGGCGTTGGTGTTGTCATCCGTCGTGTCGGTCTTCTGCATTGTCGATGTTCTGCCACTCGCGATTCGCGTCGGTCTTCTTCGCTTTCGATCTTCTGGAGCTCCGGATTCCGATGTCGGTCTTCTGCGCTGTCGACGAAGTCAGGTAGAACCATATATATATATATATATATATATATATAATTATTTGAATCCATAGTGGTTGTGGTTGATTTCGGAGGATTTAGAAGTACTAGTCTATAAAAGTCAAAATGTGTGTATAAAACCTTTTTTTTATTTCTGGTGTAGGCAATGTTCGCAGATAAATGTGCATTTGATATATATTGCTGAAACATGTATTGTAGCCATATCAGGATAGTTTGCATTTACAGATGGAAATATTTCAGGACATTTTGTACTTTTGGGGTGGAAATGTGTGTATTTTTAAGCTATCTTTAAGAAGTTAGCATGTGCTGCTCTGGGTATTTTTTTTACAGTGGCTGTTTAGTGATAACTTGCAAGAAATAAAAGTTAAATGTGTGCAAATAACTTTATTTTTTTGGGGGGGGATCATGTTCATTGGTAAACATATTACATTTGGCATTCTAATGCTACATGTTGTGGTTGTTTCAGGATAGTTTGCTTTTATAGATGGAAATGTGTTTATTTTCTAATGCTGTTTTCGATAAGTTTAAAATGTACTGGTCTGTATATAAAATAAATCTAGGTGTGCTTCTGTTGGGCCTTTTATTAATTTCTTCTTGTCCTGGGTAAATAAGTGCTATAGCTTTTATTTCTTTTTATCTTACTTATGCTGTGTTCAGAGTTAAATGGGGTCTATAGATTTTGCTGCTCATTGTAATTTATTTTAGAGTTGCTATTTATTGGGGTTTATATGACTTCACCGAGTTTTCAAAAACTTGAAATTCATATGGTCAAGATCATATGACTGAGTTCTCAGAAACTTGAAATAAAAAAAAAATCTATGTTTTTGCAAGGGAGACAAGCCCTCCTGCACCCCCATGTGGGGGGCTGCACCTCCTTTAAATTACATATACTAACTATGAGATTGCACTACAGTGGAGGAAAGGGTAAATTCCCCAGACCCCACAATAACACAATCTACATAGAGCTACTTCAAAGGGGAATTTACCCCTTTCCTCACTGTAATGTGATCTTGGAGTTGGTATATAAAATTTGTAGGAGGTGTGGGGGTGCAGGGGGGCTTGCCCTCTTGCAAAAATGGAGATTTTTTTTTTATTTTTAGTTGTCAGAAACTCAATCAGATAGTCTGAACCATATAAATTTCATGTTTTCGAAAACACTTTGAAGTCATATAAACCCTTTTAGTGATGTCTTTCAACAAGTACTTTTAAAAGTGAAAATGAGTGCATAACTTTATCGTTTTGAAGAGGGCATGTTCAAAAGCAAATACAGTGCATTTGGCATTCTACTAATACATGTCATGGTTGCTTCAGAACAGTTTGCTTTTATAGTTCAAATTTGTGTATTTTTTAATGCTGTCTTTAATAAGTTTAAAATGCACTGCTTTGAGTATAGTGTGAATATGGTTGTGCTGCTGTCAGGCCTTTTCTTTATTTCTTCATTGTGTTGGGTGAATGTAGTACTATAGCTTTATCTTTCTCTTTTCTCTTATTAATTGTTGTGTTCAGAGGTAAATGGGGTACGTGGGGTCTACCATGTGTTGTAATTTATTTTAGAGTGGCTGTTTAGTGATGACTTGCAAGAAGTAAGTGAAAATGTGTGCATATATTTTTTTTTTGATGGGGAGCATGTTCAGAAGTAAAAATAGTGCATTTGGCGTTCTACTAATGCACATCATGGTTGTTTCAGGATAGTTTGCTTTTATAGCTGAAAATGTGTGTATATTAATTTTTAATGTTGTCATTAATAAGTTTAAAATAAACTTTTTAAGTATAGTGTGAATATGACTGTGCTGCTGTTGGGCTTTTTCTTTCTTCATTGTGCTGGGTAAATTAGTGCTATAGGTTTTATTATCATAGGATCATAGGAAGTTACTAGGCTAATGGCCCTAGGGCCCTTATAAGCCTAGCCAATTCAAACCTTATTTATTTCTACGATCAGCACCTATTACCCCTATCCAAGAGGGACACAGGTGGAACCCCTGGAGTGAATTTAAGGTGACCCATCCAATCGTCCAGATTGTGTTTGAAGAGGGCCAATGAGGTGCTCTGTTTAACATAAAGTGAAAGTCTGTTCCAAAGGTGTATTAACCTCTGGGAGACAAATCTGTCCCTCCAGCAGGTTCTATTAATGTCACATACCAGGTTAAGGTCTTTAGAGCAAGTAACCCGTGTACCATTTGACTTGTGGATATGCAGCATTTCCAATAAAACAGGGTCAGAGATTGCCCTATATGCAAGGCAGAGATCACCTCTGAGTAGTCTGTATGAAACAAAATAAAGCTACAGTGATTTCAGATGATCTACATAGGACAAATGCTGAAGACCTTGATTTTTTCCTTGTGAGGAACTTTTGTGGTCTCTCCAATTGCTGCAGGTGCTTAGAAAGGTACATACCAAAAGGGGTGTTGTACTCAATTATTGGCCTGATGCGGGGAAAGTACAGGGAGGTTATAACTTCTTTTTTTCTAAAGGCAATGCTCTTACTTATGAGATGAGCAGTATAGAATGCCCTTCTTACCACTGTGGAGACATGGTGATCAAAGGTAAGTTTGTTGTTAACCTGTATGGCCAGGTCTCTCACCACTGAGTGTGTACTTACGGTGTTGTTGTTGATGTGGTAGTTAGCAGGAACATCGCTTTTACTGAAAGGGATGATAATACATTTGAGTTTAAGGCCATGTCTTTAGCACCAGTCATTTGTTAGCGTAAGACCCTCCTGTAGGATGTTGACATAATTTGGAGATTCTATGACCACTTCCAGTTTGCAGTCATCAGCCACAGACCTTTAGTTTTTGCTTGTACTTCGGAGAACTAGATTCCAAACTGTAGAGGTCCCAGCACTGATACCTGTGGAACACTACTGGTTACAGGTCTGCTGTTGGAGTTGGATTCCCCTATTTTGACTATATGGGTTCTATCAGTGAACCAGTTAGTGACCCATCTAACGATATAATTGATACCTAGCTGGGTGGGTTTGTCAGTGATGACTGAGTAGGGGATAGTGTCAAAAGCCTTGGCTGAATCTAGGTAGGCTGTATGCATAGATTTCCCCTTGTCTAGTGCCTTGGTGACTGTCTGGAAGAAGTCCACCAGGTTTAACAGGCATGATCTCCCTTTGACAAATCCAAACTAAGTAGGGTCAAGAGTTTGGAGATTACCTATATCTTTGTTGATAAGGTCCATGATGATTTGCTCCATGGGTGGAGATTACATATATCTTTGTTGATAAGGTCCATGATGTTTTGCTCCATGGGTGGAGATTACATATATCTTTGTTGATAAGGTCCATGATGATTTGCTCCATGGGTGGAGATTACATACATCTTTGTTGATAAGGTCCATGATGATTTGCTCCATGGGTGTAGATTACATACATCTTTGTTGATAAGGTCCATGATGATTTGCTCCATGGGTGGAGATTACCTATATCGTTGTTGATAAGGTCCATGATGATTTGCTCCATGGGTGGAGATTACCTATATCTTTGTTGATAAGGTCCATGATGATTTGCTCCATGGGTGGAGATTACCTATATCTTTGTTGATAAGGTCCATGATGATTTGCTCCATGGGTGGAGATTACCTATATCTTTGTTGATAAGGTCCATGATGATTTGCTCCATGGGTGGAGATTACCTATATCTTTGTTGATAAGGTCCATGATGATTTTCTCCATGGGTGGAGATTACATACATCTTTGTTGATAAAGTCCATGATGATTTGCTCCATGGGTGGAGATTACATATATCTTTGTTGATAAGGTCCATGATGATTTGCTATATGGGTGGAGATTACATATATCTTTGTTGATAAGGTCCATGATGATTTGCTCCATGGGTGGAGATTACATATATCTTTGTTGATAATATCATTCCTTTTTTTAATTTTTCCAAATCTTTTGGGTTTCTAATACCATGATGGGAATGGACCCATTCTTAAGTCAAAGTATGATTAAAGGTCATGAAATTAGTATTGTTTCAATCTCTGATGTCAGCCAAAAGTGCTCTTTGCAGCACCTGCAATGTGCCCAGTAATGACTCCTTCTGCAATTCTTATGGGGTTACATGGATTGGTAACATATCTAAATACGGCTGTGAATTCTTTTTTATAAGACCCATTGTTCCTACTACTATTGGAACTGTCTGGGTATCTTTCTTCCACATTGCTCTCATTTCTGCCTGCAGATCCTGGTATTTTATGAGTTTGTGTCTCTCTGTACACAAGACACTGTAGTCACTCGATGTGGTGATTTCAATGATAAATGCTACTTTTGTCTTCTTTTCTTGGACCACTGTGTCTGGTTTTATAGCATCTATCTTTTGAACTGTTCAGGAAAAAGAAAGTCACACCACCGAAGCTGAAAGCGCTTGTCCTGCTTGCCTATTTTTATGGGCATTGTTGCATTAAAGCTTTTATGTGAAATCTGTGCTCTGTTCATGGTGGTACATTCAACTGTCTGTTTTTAAAGATCTTTAGAACTGTTGGTAATGGGTGACCCCATGTAATATAAATTCATCATTTTCTATGATGCTTTGTGGCTCATGTTTCCAGTGTTTTTCAGCCACTCTGATACCATAATGTTTGCACAATACCCAGTGCAACAGTCTCGCCACATTATTATGACTTTCAGTATACAGTCCTTCTGCCATTAGTGTTTCTCAACCAGCAACAAGGTGTGTGACTGTTTCCAGTTCGGTTTTACAAAACCTACATTTGTCTGTTTCTCCCACATGTTCAATGGACTTTGTAAACTAATGTGTATGCAGCCCACTATCTGAGGTTGCCAATATTAACCTTTCATCTCTTGGTTTGAATTTGCCTGTCCTTAACCATTCCTGTGTTCGTTCATGATCAACATGAGGTTCTTCCAGAAGTTTTCCATACTTGCAACTATATTTATGCTTTTTCCACATTTCTTGCCTTCTCATCTGGGCCTTCACCTTATATTCTTTCTTTTGTTTTTTTCACACATTCAGTTTCTGCATCGTTTTTATCTATTTCCGGTTTGATTTCCATTCCTGCTTGACGTCGATATGTTTCTACTAAATTATGCAGAGAAGTCATCTTAAATTTATTCTCCTCATGTTTCAAAAGTTTCACTACATTTGGATCCTGTGAGGTCAGTAGATATGTGAGGAGTCCCACGATTGCAGATCTACACATGTAATCAATTTCAAGGAGGCCCATCCCTCCTTCGGAATGAGGAATATATAATCTTGGTATACACTGATTTTTATAAATCATATGGTGAGCATGAAGTATCCTTCTTGTTTTAATATCTAATCTATCCAACACTTTTTGGGGCCAATCAATAACTCCAAAACTGTAAGTTAGGACAGGAAGAGCAAATTGATTTATAGCTCGGATCTTGTTCCTAGATGTCAATGCTGTTCTCAGGATTAATTTAAGTCTTCTAAAGTATTCCTTACTGAGTTTTATTTGCATTTGTTCATGTTTTATTGCTGATCCTAATCAATTCCCAAGTATTTATACACTCCCTCTTGCTCAAGTTCTTTTATATCACATTCTTGTCCCAAACTGATGTTTTCCTGTTGCTGCAGTTTTCCTGCTTTAAAGGTTGCTTTTGCACATTTATCAAGACCAAATGACATTCTAATATCATCTAAAAAAGTTTTGACAACCTGCAGCTGTGCTTTCATTTCCTCATTTAATGAGCTATACCATTTTAAATCATAGACAAAGAGAAGATGAGAAGTCATTAGACTTTGTTGCTTTCTAGGAGCCAAATTGTAGCCATGGCCTAAGCTGTTAAGTAAACAGCTTAATGGGTTAATGGCAAGGCAGAATAGCAACGGTGACAGAGAGTCACCCTGGAATATCCCCCTTTTAATCTTTATCCCTGGGATAATTATCTGTCATTTATCCTGGCTTAATTGCAAAGTGGTCTGCCATTGTTTCATGGTTACTGTAATCATAGCTGGCCTTAGGCATAGGCCAACTAGGCAGTTGCCCAGGGCGTCATTATAGTAGGGGCGCTTTTCCTGTACCTATTTGGTGTAGGTAGCCCAGAATTGGGGTACCGAGTGGTGTGGTGGGGGTGCCGTGGAGCCCTTTTGCCTAGGGCACCAGTTGACTTAAGGCCGCTCCTGACTGTAATGTAGTCAATCAGTATAGGGTGTATCTTATGCATTTTTAAGCACTCTTTTATCCATGAATATGGGATACTATCAAATGCTTTTTTGTAGTCAATCCATGTGATACTTAGATTCTTCCCCTTTTTACAGTTTTTCACTATAACTTTATTTAACAACAAATGATCATTTGTTCCATATAACTTTCTTTTATAGCCTTTTTGTTCTGCTGCCATAATTGAGTTCTTCTAAATGACTATAAACTCTGTCTTTGCCAATTCCCATATATAGCTTATACATCACTAGAAGGCAAGTCATTGGTCTATAATTTTTTAGGGTAGCTTGCAGGTTCACTCTTAAGTAAGGGCATTGTTTTGCCTGTTGTTAGCCAGTGTGGTGTCTGTTCTGGGTGCACATATAAATAGTTCCTACTCATGGCTAAATCCTCGTGCAAAGATGATAATACTTTTAACCAAAAGTTAGGTACTGCATCTGGGCCTAGGGTTTTCCAATTAGAGGCTTTTCATAACTTTGTTTCAATCTCTCTGTCTGTTACTTCATCCCATTTCATATCCTGCACCTTTAAACTTCTTATTCTTTCTTTTACTCTTTCTGTCCATTAAGCATCTTTGCTATGTTCCACAGGATCTTCATAGATATTTCTACAAAATGTATCTACATCCTCTTTTTTGGTGGTCTTTCAATTCCTTTTATCTTATTTCCCAGTTTTCTATAAAACTTTTTTGGGTCATCAATAAATTGCTTATTTTGTACTTTTCCCTTATATTTATGTGTATCTTCTACGTTTTTCCGCATATGCTGAACTCTTTAGTTTGTTATTTGTGATGATAGATCCTGGTCTGTTCTAATACTGCACATTGCTTTAATCACATCTATCTTTCTCAGTATTTTTGTTGATCTATTCCCTCTTCTATAGTCTTCTAAGAGTGAAACTTCTTGTCTTAATTGCTTTATAGTTTTCTCTGTTCGATACTTCCATGATGGTATTCAGTTTCTCCCCTTCCTTTCCCTCACTACCCTGTGCTCTTGTGGTAGAACTTTCTCAGTTATTAATTTAGCAGCACAGTAATATATCCTGTTTATTTCTGTTATATCACATGGATCTCTGTGGACAGTCCTAATTACTGTGTTCATTTGTTTTATCAGACATCTTACTTTTTGGGTTTTATTGACCTTCTGCAGTCTGTTCCTCTCATTGATCTTAATATATCTATCCATGTCCATTAAATCAAGCAACTCCTCTTAGCTCATTTTCTTCCAAACTGAGGGCATATTTTTTGTTTTCCATTTCCTGCGGGCATTCTATTGAAAGTTCTACAGCATCTTCCTGTGGCATCTTCTCTTCATTTTCATCCTGTGTCATCTGTTGCTCTGTCATATGGGAACTCACTGGCATATCATTCCTCAACATTGACTGCATCAGAGTTTGCACAGTTTCCTGTTCCTTTCCTTGCTGTCTAGCTTCAAGTGAATGCTTATACTGGTTTCTTGTGGAAGGCTCAGAAATATCTTGATATGGCACCTGACCAGTTTCTTCCTGTTCCACTGGTTCCCTTTAATTTGGATATCCATTGATTTATCCTGCTGTGGTGCTTTCTGTATTGGATTTTCTACACTGAATCCTTCTCTTTGCAGGTGCTCCACAACCTCAGTTTCTATTTCTTTGACTTCTACATTACTAATCTCATTTTCTACTTATAGGTTCATAGGTTGGTAGCAGGCTATCGGCCCTAGGGCCTATACAAGCCTAGCCATAACAATTCCCTGGTTATTTCTTCCCACAATATTTACCTCCCTGGACCCCTGTCTAGCAGGGTGACTGACGTGATCCCCGGGGTAAATTTCCTATTTCCCATCCAGTCATCAATGTTCCTTTTGAAGAGGGCTAAGGAGGTGCTCTGCTTGATATGTATGGGCAGTCTATTCCAGAGTATGGGGAGTCTCTGGGTCAGGAACCTATCCCTCCAGCATGTTTTGTTCATTGTGATGACAAGGTTTAGGTCCCATGAGCGTGTGGCTCTGATGGATTTGGATTTCTTTAAGTGTAGCATGTCCAACAGTTCTGGATTTGACATGGCCTTGTATGTTAAGCAGAGATCGCCTCTGAGTAGACGATATGTGACAGAGTATAGCTGGAGTTTTTTTAGTCGGTCAGCATAGGGCATCTGCTTTAGGCCCATGATTCTTTTAGTGAGGTGTTTCTGCTACCTTTCCAGTTGTTGTATATGTCTTGTGAGGTACAGACCAAACGGGGCATTGTACTCTATGATGGGTCTAATGAGGGATGAGTACTATCTGTCCCTATCTGTCCCTGGAGGAGTAGTTTCAGCCCAGAAATTAGTAGTTTATTGGTCATTTTGGGCTAATTTCTATTTCTTTCATTTCCCTGCTATAAAAACCGTATTTGCCTGGTTTTGCAAGCCGGGCAGTGCCAGTTAGCTAGGGTATAACTATTCCCGGCTCCACAAAGTCTCCTCTTCAATTTATCCCTTAGAACTAGACAAACTTTCAACTTAAGCACTCATACCATTCATTTCTCAGCCCAGCACTTGCTCAAAACTCATAGCAAGCACTTATAAACCCTAGCACTAGAGCCCACTATACTGTACAGAAGGACAAGGCTCTCTATTCGACCTTACCAGCCAATTAGTAAAACAGTTCACTGTACCTATCCAGGCATGTCCAAAGGGCAGTTTCAGGTGTACTCTCCAGTCCAAATGGTGAATCTGAGCATTTTGAGGCAATGTTAGAACTGTCTCATGTACAGAGACAACCCTCTCCTCCTACCACCAAATACTAATACATGCAAGAGATGCAATCATACAGCCAAACTGGAGGCTAAGCTCTCTCAACCCAAGATTGGATCAGACAGTCAAGAGGAGAAAAGAAATACTTGCATCACACCACCAGTCTCACATAGACCCATTAAACTAGCACTGGCAAAAAACACACATAAATACATGAAAACATACTTGGAGGCTCTAAATAAAAATCTGAAAAAGCAACAGAGACCTCCAAAGCAGACATCCAAGCAACCTCCACCCCCAACACAAACCATGAAACACATACTTCACAAAACCAGTGTGCCACGCAATCACAGCCCCTAAGGCAAAATAACATACCCAACACACTAGTAATAGGTGACTCTATAGTCAGGCACACTGATGTCCCACTCACTAGGCTGAACAAAGAGAAGGTTACTGTTAGCTGCCTGTCGGATGCCAGGATCTGCCACATAACACGAGTACTCAGGTCACTCCAGAACAAGTACAAATACGACTCTGTCATTGTCCATGTTGGTGTGAATGATCTGAGCCATACCTCCCTGGACTACATGAAAAGAGACATGGAAGAGCTCTCTGATCACGTAGCCCAGGCCGGTATGGCCCCGACCCTGAGTAGCATCCTGCCCTCACCAAGAATGATACCACGGTATAAAGAAAAAAAATTATCAATTTCAACAATTGGCTAAGTTTCTGGTGTCATTCAAAGGGAATCCAGTGTCTGTCCACCTGGGATGACATGCTCGACAAGCCATGCTGCTTCACTAGAGACGGCTTGCACCTGTCACCCTTAGACTTTTGAATACTGGCCAAGGCTCTTGCCACTTCCATAGTGCCTTTTTTAGGCAAAGCTCAAAAGACAAACCCACCACTGAAAATAGCACAAGTAACAAAAAACTGAGGGTAATGCTACTCAGTGCCAGAAGTCTAAACCTCAAAATGCATGCACTCGAGGCACTCCTCAGTATGGAGAAAATCGATATAGGTGCAGTAACAGAAACCTGGTTTAAGGGTCCAGAGAGCATCCCAGCACTACCAGGCTACAACTCATACCATACATTTTGGCCACAGAACCTGGACCAAAATACAAAAGGCAGGGGCGTATCCATATTCATCAAGGATACCCACACCTCCAGGTTAGTGGGCACAGCATGATGCTTCAGAGATCATCTACTTGCAACTAACAACGATCAAAACTACAATTCAAATTGTAGCTTGCTACAGATCACCCACCATGTCTTAGGACCCCCACTCCATGTTTCTGGAAACACTGGGAAACATAAAGGTCCTATCAAACACCCTAATATTGTGTGATTTCAATTATCCAAACATTAACTGGGAGAACTACTCAAGTACTAACTCCCTTGCCCAACATTTCCTAGAATTTATAAACTCAAATGCCCTGGATCAACTGGTCAACACTCCCACCAGAGGTAACAACATATTGGACCTGGTCATCACCAACACTGGCAACTGGTGTTCCACACCGGAGGTCATCCCCTTGCTGGTTAGATCTGACCATAAGCAAATCACTCTGGATATCCATATTATGTCCCCATCCCCGGTCAAGAAAACCACTCTGAAAAACTTTTCAAAAGCAAACTTCACATTACTTAAGACCGAGGTGGAAAGTTTCAAAGCCCCCATGCTAAAGGATAACGCTGTCCAAGCTGCATAATCCTTTACTAATGCATTCTACGGGCACCTACAAGAATGCATGGATCATGCTATCCCAAGCAAAACTGAGATTCACGCCTCCAAGAAAGGGAAACCAGTCTGGTGGATCCCTGCCATAAACAAGCTATACAATAGAAGGAGGAAACTAGTACAGAAAAGAGTAAAATCCCAAGAAGGGAAGACATCCCTGATCAGTATCATCAAGAAACTACGATCCCTCATAAAATCATCCAAGGCTAGCTTTGAAAGAAAATTTGCTAAGGACTCCAAAGATAACCACAGGGCATTCTTTAGCTATGTCAAGAATCTAAGTGGCAATGCTCAGATCTGCTCAGAGTTAGTGCATAATGGCACAAAATACATTGAACTGACCGATATTGCCAACATCCTTGCAGACAGGTTCAGTGCAAACTTCACCCCCCTTCACCCCCAAAAGGACCCATAACCATATCAAAAGAATGTAGAGCCCCTGAAATCACAGACACTCAGGTTAAAACAGCCCTCTCCAAAGCCAAAAACACAGCATCAATGGGACTGGATGGTGTCCCAGGCTGCATCCTACACAAGCTCAAAGATGAACTAACCCCTCACCTAAACACACTGTTCAAACTCAGCCTCTCCACAGACCACATACCCATAGAGTGGCACACAGCAATGGTTATTCCACTCCACAAAGGTGGAGCCACAACAGACCCAAGGAACTATTGCCCTATAAGCCTGACTAGCTTGGTCTGCAAGGCTATGGAGCACATCATCATGGAACTCATTAACACAGACACTGGAAACCTCCAAACACTGGACCCTACCCAGTCTGGCTTTGTTAAGGGCAGATCATGCCTCCTAAACCTGACGGACTTCTTTGAGGCAGTTACCAAGGCTATAGATGAGGTAAAGGTGGTACACACAGCCTACCTAGACCTTGCAAAGGCCTTTGACACCATTCCCCATTCTGGTATTATAGACAAGCTCACCAGCCTGAACATAAACCCCTACATCACAAGATGGGTTGCCAACTGGCTCACGGACAAAACCCACATGGTGAGAGTTGCAGGAGCTAGGTCTGACTTTAAACTGGTTACAAGTGGTGTTCCCCAAGGCTCAGTCCTAGTACCCCTCCTGTTCGGCATATACTTCTCAGAGGTATAGGCAAGCACAGGAGGATTATGGTTGACCAAGTTCGCAGGCGATTGCAAACTAGGGGCTATAATTAACTTTCCAGCTGACACAGACATTCTCCAAAAGGGTCTCACTGAGACAGATACCTGGTGTCAAAATCATGGCCTCAAGCTAAATGCCAAAAAGTGCATAGTCATCCCCTTTGGAAAAAACAAAGTACCCGCAAACTATTACATAGGTGGTAATCCCCTAAATATGGAAGATGTAATAAGGGATCTGGGGACCCAAGTAGATAGTAATCTCTCCTTTGATAATCACATTGCCAAAGTGGTTAGAAAATCCTTCTATGTGGCCCACCTAACCACAAAAGGGTTCGCATCCAGACAAAAACAGGTCATTGTGCCCCTGTACTCATCACTCATCAGACCCATCATAGAGTACAACGCCCCATTTGGGATGTACCTTACAAGACATCTGCAACAGCTGGAAAGACCACAGAAGTACCTCACCAAGAGGATCACTGGCCTCAAACAGATGCCCTATGCAGCTTGACTGAAGAAACTCCGGCTGTACTCGGTTGCATACTGCCTACTCAGAGGTGATCTCTGCCTGACATACAAGGCCATGTCCAACCTGGAATTGATGGACATGCTCCACCTAAAGAAAACCATATCCCCTCGAGCCACATGCTCTAGGAATCTAAACCTCACCACAACAATAAACAGGGTGTGCGGGAGGGATAGATTCCTGTCCCAGAGACTTCCCATGCTTTTGAACAAGATTACAATCTACATTAGGCAGAGCTCCTCACTAACATTCTTCAAGAGAAACCTTGGCGAGTGGATGGGAAAGAGAAAGTTTACCCCGGGGATCACTTCAGTGGTCCTGCTGGACAGGGGCACAGGGAACTAATCTAAGGGGTGGCGAAAGCCAACACATTCTGGCTAGGTTTATAAATGCCTTCAGGCAGATAGCCAAGTACCTACCTATGAACCTATGAACCTAAGTACAGTGGGACAATGACCTCCTTTTTTCTTGATGAAAAGCCCGTAGTGATGAGGTATGCCACATAGAAGGATTTCCTGACTGTTGCGGTGATGTGGTTATCGAAGGTGAGACCACTGTCCACCTGTGTTCCTAAGTCTCTTTTCAAACTTTCAGTGTTTAGTGTACTGCCACCTATGTGGTAACTCATGGGTACATGGTTTTTCCCAAAGGTGATAGCTATACACTTCTTGGCATTGAGCTTGAGCCCATGGCTCTGAAACCAAGCATCTGTTTCTGTAAGGCCCTTTTGTAGAATATCCACATCATCTGGGGATTCAATAATTGCTCCCAGTTTGCAGTCATCTGCGAACTTTGTTAGCCAAAGTCCTTTTTTGTTGGCCTGTACTTCAAAGAAGTAGATGGCAAACAAGAGCGGTCCCAGGACTGAACCCTGAGGTACTCCACTTGTCACTTGCTGGAGCTGGATTAGGAATTGGCTACTTTTACAGTGTGGGTTCTGTCAGTAAGCCAGTTGGCAACCCATCGAGTGATGTAGGGATTTATGCCCAGCTTAGTAAGTTTACCTATGATTCCAGAGTGCGGGATGGTGTCGAAGGCCTTGGCAAGGTCCAGATAGGCTGTGTGGACCACCTTACCCTCGTCCACGGCTCTGGAGACTGATTTGAAGAAATCAATCAGGTTCAGGAGACACATTCGGCCCTTTACAAACCCAAACTGGGTGGACTCCAGTGTTTGAAGGTTGCCAATGTCTTTGTTTATAAGTTCCCTGATAATACATTCCATGGCCTTGCAGATCAGGCTCATCAGACTGATGGGACAGTAGTTCCCAGGAGATCCCCCCTTGTGGAGTGGGATAACTGTAGCTGTGCGCCACTCAGTGGGCACAAAGCCTTAGGTGAGGCTATGATTAAACATGACACTTTGGTGAGGTGCCATTTCATTTTGTAGTTCATAGGTTCATAGGTTCATAGATTAGTACTAAGCTAACTGCCCTTGCGAGCCATTTTAAGCCTAGCCAATTATCCCTTGTGAGACTCAAACCCTGCACCTTGTGTTTGTAAGGCAAAAACCTTAACCGTTAGGCCACCCTCATGTAGTACACAGCTCGGGCTGTCGTCTGGTCCCATGGATGTTGTATTCTTAGCTTTGGAGAGTGCGTTTTTTACCAGTGTGGCTGTGATTACCAGAATTTGGCAATCTTTCGGTATTGAGATGGGCCCTTTAGGGGGTGAGAGGGGGGTGAAGTTGGCACTGAATTGATCTGCCAGGATACTGGCAATGTCCTTGGGATCAGTATATTTAATGCCATTCTGTTGTAGCTCAGAGTAGGTCTGAACATTGCCATTTAGATTGTTGACATAGCTATAGAATGCCTTATGGTTGTCTTTGGAATCTTTGGCAATTTTATTTTCATAACTAGCTTTGGAGGATTTTATGAGGGATTTCAGCTTCTTACTAAGGCTGGTAAGGGAATTTTTTGCATCTTGGGGTTTTCCTCTTTTCTGCAACAGTTTCTTTCTTCTGTTGTATAGTTCATTTATAACAGGGGACCACCAGATTGGCTTCCTTTTTTTGGAGGAGAGCATCTTGGTTCTATTTGGGATGGCATGATTCATGCAAGAGTGGGTGTGCTTGTACAGTGCTTTAGTGCAGGATTTGGCAGTCAAACTTTCAGTTCCTGTCTGCATGGGTGTCATGAAGTTTGTCACTTCTGACTTGAGTAGCATGAAGTTGGCCTTGGAGAAATTTTTTTACAGATGTTTCCCTACTGGAGGGGTGGAGGTGGGATGTGGATGTCAAAGGTGATTAGCTTATGGTCAGACCTAACCAATGAGAGGGGTGACCACTGGTGTGGAGCATCAATTTCCCATGTTGGTAATGACCAGGTCCAGGATATTGGAGCCCCTGGTGGGACTATGGATTAGTTGATCCAGGGCATTGGAATTTATAAATTCTTTTTCCACTTAGTGTTCTTATTTTTTGTATTGTAAAGTTTTCCATGTTTGGATTCATTTGCCTGTATTTCTCTTCAAATATCTTTGGTGCTGCTCTTTTTCTATTAGTTAGTTTTCCTTTCTCCTTTGCATAAATATTACACCATATTAAATCTCTTTTCCTTTCCCATGTCCATATTTCCTCTTCACATGTCTCCTGATCTTCTTGCTTTTCCTTATTCTGGGGACTCACTCCATCATGCTGTGATGTAGTCTGTTTTAGACCTTCTACATTAAATCCTTCCCTCTGCAGGCACTCCATAACTTCAACTTATATTTCTTTAACTTCTGCTTTACTAATCTTCTTTTCCACATTCCATATTTGTGATAATTTTTTTATTGTGAAATTTTCCATATCTGGATGGGTTTGCCTGTATTTCTCTTCGAATATCTTTGGGGCTGCCTTCTCTGTATTAGTTAACTTGGCTTTCTCCTTTGCATAAATATTGCACCATATCAAATCTTTTTTCCTTTCCCATGTCCATATTTATTTTTTATATTTTTTAAATATCTCTAGGTTTTGTTGTTTATATTTTCGCACTTCCTCAGATGCTTCTTTTTCCAAACAGATCAATGTTTCTTGATCTATATACTGTTTTTCAAAACTCTATTGTATTAATGAACATACATTTTTATTTGAAGCTTCTGACAGTTTTTCCTGCGGAAGTATTTTTCTTTCCTCTAATTTCTCTCGTAATCATTTTGTATATCTTGTGTCTGGAAATTCTGGGCTTTTTACATAATAGTAGCAATGCATAATTTCTTTCTTATCCTCAATAGTCCACTCTATCTTTTTTATGGCTCTTCTTTTGCCAATCAATTTTTGTGATTTTTGTGGACTGCTACTTCCTTCTATAACAGGGGTCCATCCTCCCCTAGGCCTGGCCTCATTGTAGGAATGTTTCCATATTTTGAGGATTCTACACTGTCATTTTTTCCAGTCCTGGCACCAGTGCGCCTACCACGATTGGGCACTTTTTTATCCTGGGTCTTGTCCACCCAGCTATCTTTTTTTATTTTTGACTTACTTCTATCCATGATATATGCTATATAAATGCAGTCTATATATCAGTGTCGGTTTGGTGAGATTTTGTGAAAAACAAGGTCCACCTCGCAAAGGTACTCACCAAGACTTGGGAATGAATTCATGTTCAGCACTACTACTCTCCTTTGCCTGCTGACTTTTCATCTCTCCATTAGGACCCCCAATGTCTGTGATGATTCACTCCATGGCCTTGCAGATAAGGCTATTTCTTTCTTATTAATGCTATAGAGGTAAATGGGGTGCATGGATTCTGCTGTGCATTGTAATTTATTTTATAGTGGCTGTTTCGTGATGACTTGCAAGAAGTACTTTTAAAAATGAAAATGTCTGTATATCTTTATTTATGTATTTATGTATTTATTTATATATTTAGTTGTTTTTGTGGGGAGCATGTTCAGAGGTAAACATAATGCATTTGGTAATCTAATAATAGATATGCTTTTTTAAGGATAGTTTTCTTTTACATGTGGATTTGTTTCAGAATAGTTTGCTTTTACATATAGAAATACATACATACTTTATTCATTTATTTATTTGCGTTTAATGCCATCTTCAGAAGTGAACTGTAATGGTTTGGGTATAGTGGTAATAGACTGCATTGTGGCTGCCCTGGGGTCTATTGTTTTCCTTGCAGTGCAGGGTAAATCATTATTATAATGTTACTTTAAAAAGTTTTTTTTCAATCCTTAGATATGGAGTGTGCTGTGAGCACCAAGGTAAATCTGTAGCTGTTTTGTTTTTATATTTTAATGGTTAAAAAGCTGCATCTGTTACTGGTTTGTAAGGGTGCTTTTTATTTTCTTTTGTTAGATATTTTTTACTGCTTCAGAGATATATAACTGCTACCAACATATCTCTCAATTGTTATAATTTTTGCAGAATGTTCAGATGTTTGCCTAATTTTTGGTCTGTTCCCAACAAAATTTGTGGTTTTCTTGCAAATCATTTAGGTTTGAAGAAACTAATGTCAGATGTTTGAGAACAAGTTTTAGACTTTATATCTTTCAGAAAATGCATGTTAATGCAAAACCTAATAACTTTCTGAGTTTATAAGAGTAATAATTAAAATGTGTCCCTGATTTTGGGCCTTTGTTCTCCAATTACTTTTTGGTTTTGTCCAGTTTGCTTGCTCCAAGAGGCTGAGAGGTATGGCCATGCTTAGCCGTGTCATTATATCATTAACCATTCTACCTTTTTAAATGGTTTGTAATGTTAAAAATGTCACTCTTTTTCATTTTTCACATCTTCAGTAAATCTATATCATAGAACCATACAAACTGTTTCATATTTCAGATGCCAGAGTTTTTATGCCAGTTTTCAGATGCTGTGTTTTTCATATCAGTTTTTTTCAAGTGTCAGTGCTTTTTCATTCTAGTTCTTTCAATTGTTAGTGTTTCAAGTCAGTTCTTTCACATGCCAATGTTTCAAGCCAGTTCTTTCATTTACCACTGTTTTTTCAAGCCAGTTCTTTCAAATGCCAGTCTTTTTCATGAGTGCCAGTGTTTTTCAAACCAGTTCTTTATGTTATTAAATTCTGCTAACACAGTTCTGCTAAATGTGTTGCATATCAGGTTAGTACAGATTCAAGAATTAAAAGAGCAGCAGCTTCATCACTGTCAACCAGCAACAAGAGAATGTGCAAGCGGCAGGATGTCTGGAAAATTAAATTCAACTGGCTCGAGAAATGCAATAACATAAAAGCATTCTGCAGCTATTGCAAAAAGGAAGTCCTAGTCACCCATAGATGAAGAAACGATGTCAGGTGACATGAAGCAACTGAACAATATAAGACTGCTACTCTACATACTGGCCCCACCCCCTTGTCCCACTTTGCCCCACTTAACTCATTCAAGCCTATAGTGCCTTTTTTGTATAATTCCAGTTAACACCCATTGCTCCTTATGGAGTCCAGACCTTTCTTAAGTCTGAGTTTTTTGTGTGACTTACCAGCTTATAATAGGTAGGATTCTAAAAGGCATGGAAATATTAATAAAATTACACTAAAACTGTTAATCTAGGGTGTCCCACAGTGAAAAAACCTTGATTATCTTATGCTTTTAAGTTGATTTTTTTCAGAATATGCCCTGGAATGCAAGTATATGTGTAGGCTGTAAAAGGTGCGACATTCCACATCACATAGGTGTTATTGAGTTAAAAGGTGACAACCCTAGATGATGAATGCAGTTAGACCTAGCACATTACATACGTAGAAACATTACTGCTGTCTTTAAGCATATTACCAGTACCACGAAAAGTGTGTCTCTAAACATCAAATAACCAAAATATGTAGCAAAGAGGCAACCATAAACACAAAACCCACATTTTTTGCTTCTATTGCATCCAAAAGAAGCCAAAGTAGGGTATTAGTAGAATATTTAATGAAGGTTAAGTACTTTCATCCACAGTATATAAACAAGGACTTCATCAGAACAAAGCAATTGCACACTGAATCACAAACCAACACTGGATTATTTCAGATAATTTCTGGATTTCAGAGTGGTTTGTAATGGTGTGGATTAATCAGAGCTCTAGCAGTCAAACATGTCTTATGTAGAAGAATCAAGTGGGCAGATTACACTAAAGAATGTAAATCAATTAGGTTGCTTTATATCAGCATCCTCAATGAGAAACTTTTAAATCTTTTCTAGTGGTCGGTCACAGGTGTCATCCAAGGTTGCGGCCCTTAGACAAGACCAACAAACATGTCTGGTGAGTGTGGAGCTGATACAAATAGTTTAAATGACCAGCTGTCACATTTAAAGTAGTCCTCTGTGGTCTGTTCAGAAAGGTATGAAACTACAGAGTTGTTTTTTATTCCTGCAAGTTGGATGATCTTGAAAACTGATCAAGGTGAGCTAATGTGAGCGCAACTGAGGTGCCACACTAGATAGGAGAGTCTGAGTATTGCTCATTCATGCAGTTCATTTTTAAAGGAGTTATCTAGGTTCCATCCCATTTGAATGGGGATATCGAATGTAGCAGATCCAAGGAGAAGACTGAAAAGGATCATCAAGTATCAGTGGTGATACAGTCTGCCAGAATGAGGAATTGATTGGTAGATTATAGTAGCTGTAGTGGTGGTATTAAATGGAAAGATGGCCTACTACACTTTAAAATGGATTACTCTAAAGCATTATACCAGCGTTGCAAGGACAGAATTGCATATAGGAACTCTTTGCCGAGTATGGGGCTGAAAGTTGAAGTAGTGTACCCAATTGTAATTGAGTATGAAGGTAAACAGATCAATTTACAGTGAGTGTTGGAGGCTGAGGTGTTTATCTGCAAGTTTAAACAAAGAGCAACATCTTAGTAAGGGAGAAGAATGAAGCTACTGATCAGAGAGAGAGAAATGGAATGGGAGACACAGAAGAAGAAAAGACAGTGGCTCAGATTTCCCACTAAGTCTCAGGAGGGATCCAAAGTTAAACATCTAAGGATAATTCAGATTAATACCCCATCTGGTAGTGGCATGGTGGAACAGCCTCATGGTGTATTTCTGCCTTCGTGCATTCCCATACTTGTTGCTGATAAACATGTGCAGGGATCACAAAGGAGGTTGTGGTGCCACAATGAGGAATGCAGATGTGTTGTGTCAGAGGTCGAATTTGGGGGAGTAGGTGAAGGATAACAATGGAGCTGGTTGTGAGATTACAAGCAAAAATCCCCCAAGGGATAGCAAGTGGCATGATCAGAGCCCTTCTAACACTAAAACATGGCTTGACTCCTTCTTTTCATCTACTGACTCAGCTGATGAGTATTGTTGGAGCCTGGGGGGACTTCAGAGACTGGATGAAAGCACGGAGGATGGAGAATGAACTTGACCGAACAATTGTATGCTTTTTGTGTAGACATCTAGTCTGCCTGTGTTAATAAAGGATGTTTTATCTTTTCTGTCGCTTGAGTTGACCCAAGTGCTTGTCTCTTCCAACATGAGATTTTTCAGGCAAAGCTTGGGTCATATTAGTTACTCTGTATGTCGTGGCTGATGCATGGGGCTGTTGAGCTGTTAAACTAGTATTCAACAATTTCTGAAAAAAATATTTGTTTAGTACTGTCAAAATATTGCATAAATGTGAGATGATTTAAATATTTTTTGCATTGATATTGATAGCTGATAGTTGAGTCTGCTGTAGTAAATTTACATACCTAATAGTGATTTCTTTGTCTTTGCAGGTTGCATTTTTGAAATGTCTAGAATACCATAAGAGTGGCGGAAGGCTTGTAATGTGTGATCACTACTTTTAAATTTATTTTCATGTAGTAAGTCAGTAATATAGAAATGAAAAATCAGTTCAGCTGCAGAAATAAGATAGAGGTAAGGCTCCAGGTCTCTTCAAACAATTTTATTATCAGGTTACAGAAGCGCTTTCACCATTTGGCTTCTTCAGGTGTATCCAACAACTGAATTATACCTGCATTTATACTAACCATCACATGGTCACCTATTAAAGTTCTTAAAGACATATATACTTTAAAAAACATTAAAAAACTTAATGCATATAGACAAAATACTTTTTACATACACTTTCTATATAAAATATTTATTAATAAAAACATATAAAATTATATAAAAATGTAATAAACATTTAAACTACCTGCACAACGTTCTATTTTGTAAAACAGGTCTTAGTGGTATATAATCATTCAGACCATGTCCATTATTTGCTCTTAGTTTCGCTATCCATTTGGTTTCCATATTTTCTGTTCTCACTTTAACATCACGACCCCTTGCATTTTCAAAGCATCTACCTATCACCCTAAAAGTAAAAAAGTGCTGCATACTAGTCTCCTTAACATGTCTAGCTAAAGCATTAAACATGCTCCCCTTTTTAATGTGGTGTACATGCTCTCTAATTCTGTCCCGTAGTAACCTATCCGTTTTCCCTACATAGAATTTATTGCAGGTCTTACAGGTAGCCAGATATACTACATGAAGGGAGTCACACTTAGCACTGGTTCCAAAATTGTATACTACCCCTGAGTCAGGATGTTGAAAAATAATACTTGTGTCTACAAACCTACAGAATTGACATTTAGTACATGGTTTCATACCCAAGCTGTTACTCTGTATATTATAATCGCTAGGGGTACTTAACTGTCTTTTTAAAGATTTCATGTTCTTAAAAGTAAATTGTGGAGATATCCCTACCAGTTTACTTACTTGTCTGTCCGAAGTTAAAATATTCCAGTGCTTATTAATAATGTCTGTATAACATTTTATATTCCTAGAATAACTAAAATATAACTTAAGGGGTTGTGTAGTTTTAGAGTTTTCTTTCACTGTATTATTTTCTAACTGTTGGAAGAAATAAGGTTTAGCTCTACTGTGTCTCAAATTCCTAACAGAGTTCACACTTGAATCAATCATCTTCTCATCATATCCTCTTTCTAATAATTCTGACTTTGTTGTATTCAATTGTGCCATAAAATCTCCTTCTATGGCATTTAATCTAGAGGCTCAATATACTTGATTTTGTACTACATTTCTGAATATAAATTGAGGATGCATACTGTCTCGTCTAAGAAGGTTATTTACATGGCAGTCCTTTCTATAAATCTTAATATTTAATTTACCATCCATTTCTTTCATAACGAAAACATCCAGAAAATGTATTGCTTTATCTGAGTAATTCAGTGTAAACTTAGGAAAATCTGTTGATGTATTAATATAATCTACAAATATTTTATCTGTTGTAGAAAGAAATTTCCTGAACAAAGGCATGACTTTTATCCCCCATATCTGGAGTAAAGTGGTAAACACCACCACTGACTTAAAGCTAAAATGTGTGGAAGCTGAATTTGCAAGTATTTTTTCATGCTAAAGTGAAAAATGCCATCAATAACAACCAGCATAGAGTACAATGGAAAAAACAAGTGATTTTTTACCCTAATATCAATCCAGTACCGAGTGCTTTTGAGAGTTTTGAGAGTAAATGCAAGGCAGACATCAGAACCCTCGGCAGACCTTGCCACAAGAAGTTTTACAATATGGAAAAAGATGAAATTAAAGCCCTAAGATACATGAGCTTGAATAAATCACATTGTTTCATGAAAGCTGACAAGGGAGGTGACATATTTCTTACTGACACTAACAAATATATTCAAAACATTGAAGGGACACGAAGGAACAATGACTTTTATCATAAAGTCAACATTCAATCTGTTACTTCTGCATACACAGCCATACATAACGCAGCTTTATGATGAAAACCTTATCAACGGAAGGCTTCATGATTTCTTAGTAGTAGCCCATCGTAAGCTACCTAGATTTTATGGTATTCCCAAGCCTCATAAGAATCTTCAGGACAACTCATACAGTTCAATGCTAGAAGGGGAGACTGAACCAGCAATTATTTTTCTGGAATATCATATTAAACCCTTGACTAGTGGGGCTAACTTCTTTATGTAGACACTCATGATTTTCTGTGGAAAATTAAATCAGTTCTTGTCACTGGCTATTTGATCTTGGTAACTATTGATGTAGAAGCACTTTACAGCCTGCTGCCCCACGTGTACTATATAGACTAGAGGTTGTGAGAGATTCCATGATGAAGGAAACCTTAGCCCTCCCAGGTGAGGTTACCCTTATTTCAAATTAATTGCATTTGATACTGAACAACAACATTCTTGAATTCAATGACAGTATTCACAAACAGAAATATATCATTGTAATGGGAGCAGCTATGGCCCCAGCCTAGCTAATATTGCATTAGTTAAGTGGGAGAGTGAAACAGTCTATAACTCAGAGTTCTGGTGCTTCATCAAATGTTACCTAAGACTTGTCGATGACATTGTTGTATGGGGTTGGTCAGTGGAAGTACTTTAGAATTACTTTGTACACACTGCCTAATCAATTGAATTTTTGAAATTTACTACTCATTACAATTACCATAGGGTTATTTTTTGGATCTCACTGTTTACAAGCACACACAGTCACAAGAACTTTACAATGATTTAGTTCTCACTTACTGCTTCAAGCTAGCAGCATCCACCTGCAAATGACTAAGTGTAATGTAATAAAGTCACAGGGTATGCAGAGTGATTTTGTGTCCAGAGAGACAACTAATTTTCTAAAGAACCTGGAGGACCTCCACAGAGATTTTCTTGAAAGAGGGTATGGGGACTATCAGAAGTACTTTTGTTCTTATTAAGGACTTAAAAAAAAGGAAAGCCTCTTCCTTATATGAATCACAAAGAAATGTTTTATTTGATGTCAGATGTATGACCTTAACTTTCAATAAAGATGCTCATGAGATTAAAAGGACAATTTGTGACAACTGGTCCATTTTGTGTGGTAATAGACTGGTAAGCAGGATGCTGTATCCAGACCCTTATTTTGTTTTCAAAAAAGGTAAGAGCATTATATCTTATTTAGAAGTAATATTCAAGAAGGACAATATGGAGAGGCTTGGTACCTTTAAATGTGGACCGCCTTTCTGTTCCTTTTGTGAGTTCATGAGCTACAGAGATTTGTTCATCTGCCCCAGTATGGATAATAAATATAGCAGTAAGGTGGCTAGGAACTGCAGCATTGTTTACAGAGGCCAGTGCTATAACTATCAATTTTTTTTGTTGTTGTTTTATTTTGTTTTTACCTAGGGAAGACTATTTTGAGGTTTAAAATGAGGATATTGGTGTATCAAGCCCGCTAGCTACACACAATAAAGGGTATCCTCCGTAAATACACCACAACGACTCCACTTCACTACTTCTCAATTGTGTCAAAATGTCTGGAACAAATAGTCGGACCACGAAGCCACAGCAAAGAAATTTAATAAAACTACACAGCAAACAAACAAGATTGAGCGCGCTTTCGTCTGTTAGACTTCATCAGAATCACATGATTTCCAGAATACCTTGCTATTATATAGTGTCATGTCATAATTAATTGGTATTACCATAATATTCAATTAACCACACATTGACAATAATCCATTTGAATAACTTCTTCACAATTGATCACGTTTTTTTTTTTTTTTTTTAAAAACACATAAGAACTTTCAGTGTATGTTGTGTTATTCTTAAAAACAATCTTTCAAAAACTTGTTAAAAAATCAGGTTAAATCAGATCAAGTTAAAAACAGCTCCCTTTGCTACAAATGTTTACATATAAATGCATTTGTGTACAATTCATGTTTGCTATTGTACCTAACGTAAATATATGTTCCTTACTAATACATGTATATAAATATGTATATAAATTCAAACATTAAATTTCTAAATAAATATAATAAATATATAAATATATGAATGAATCCACATATAAATATATGAATATAAATTTTAAATAATGTAAACAGTTTTTTAACATATCCAGTTACAAATATGTATATAAATATATGGATATCTTTGTTCATGCATAGATGGTGGTCAAATAGATAGAAAATATAAAATATAATATATAACTTCTACCTATCCGACTAATGCTTAGTTTGAGATTTGGGGTTGTTTGCTAGAAGTTTTAATGCAGGTTTAATGGAAAGATGGTCATTTAATCCCATATGGCCGCAGGCATCCAACCTGAGTTGCCATATGAGTTCCCTATATTCTAATAGGGCTTCCCAGTCACCCCCCCCTATCGTTTTTCTTCACTTGTTCTAGTATCCAGAACTTAATATTCGCTCTTTCACATATCTGAGTGTGTCTATATAAAGCATTGCTTTCGTTCTTTTTATTTATGTCTCTCATATGTTCATAAATCCGTTGTTTAAGTTGTCTTTCTGTTTTACCCACATAATGTTTCCCACATACCAAACAGTGTGCCAGGTAAACTACCCCCTTGGTATAACATGTGTGGTATCCAGAACTTTTTAACCTGGTACCTATACCCTGGAGAAATAGCTCTTTTTCTCCTGTGATAAATGAACATTGGCCACATCTCCCACATTTATGTGTTCCTAGTTTTACCTGTGTTCCACCCCTTTCATGTATTTTTCTTTTCCTTTCAAACAACTGTTTAAGGTTTGTATTCTTCCTATAACAAAATTTCAAGGGTTGGTTAAATATGTATGATCTATCATTCATTCTGGAAAAAATTTTCCAGACCTCATGTAGCCCATCTCTAATCCAACCAATCCCCCTACAGTATGTAAGGGTAAAACGTAGGACATTATCATCTTTATGTGGCTGTATCTCCCTTTCCACTTGACCACTTCTCTGATTGTTACCGTCTACTGGATACCTTAACAACGGTGGATACTTGGACTTACGTTTCTTTAAAACTTCCTTTCTCACCCCTTTTATTAATTCCGGGGGGTAACCTCTTTCCTTGAACATATTGTATATAAATCCCATCTCCTCTCTACATTCCATCTCATCCGTAGTCATTCTCGAGGCCCTAATCATTTGTCCCTTGATAATATTTCTTTTCAAGAGTTGGGGGTGGTCACTTTCATAATGTATATATGAATTGGAGAAACATTCCTTCCTATAAATCCTTGATTTGTATGTCTTTCCTTCTATGTTTTTCTTAATATTTACATCAAGGTAATTGACATAATCTACATTGTATTGATATGTAAATTCAAGGAATTTGGTGGTAGTATGTAAATACTTAATAAAATCGTCTATTAGTTCTATTGCCCCCTTCCATACAATGAAAATGTCGTCCAAAAAACGGAAGTATTTCTCAATCTGTTCATAGAATGTTGATTTAAATACATATTCCAATTCCCAATAAAGCATCACTATATTGGCATAGATGGGGGCACAGGCCGACCCCATTGCCACCCCATCTATCTGATGATATGTGTCCCCCTGGAAATATATAAAATTATTTTTTAGGACAAGTTCCATGTTTTCCAATACTAGTCTAAATTCTGTATTGTTCAGGAATTTGAAACTAATCAACATTTGTTCAAACCATGCCAACCCTATATCCTGGGGTATGACCGAGAACAGGTCTTTCACATCGACCGTTATAAACACAAAATTGTCATCATATGGGATATTATTAAATTTCACCAAGAAATCCCATGAGTCGAGCTGTTTTTAACTTGATCTGATTTAACCTGATTTTTTAACAAGTTTTTGAAAGATTGTTTTTAAGAATAACACAACATACACTGAAAGTTCTTATGTGTTTTTAAAAAAAAAAAAAAAAAAAACGTGAAAAAAAAAAAAAAAAAAAAACGTGATCAATTGTGAAGAAGTTATTCAAATGGATTATTGTCAATGTGTGGTTAATTGAATATTATGGTAATACCAATTAATTATGACATGACACTATATAATAGCAAGGTATTCTGGCAATCATGTGATTCTGATGAAGTCTAACAGACGAAAGCGCGCTCAATCTTGTTTGTTTGCTGTGTAGTTTTATTAAATTTCTTTGCTGTGGCTTCGTGGTCCGACTATTTGTTCCAGACATTTTGACACAATTGAGAAGTAGTGAAGTGGAGTCATTGTGGTGTATTTACGGAGGATACCCTTTATTGTGTGTAGCTAGCGGGCTTGATACACCAATTCCTTGAGTGGTTTGTGGAGGAGAGGTGATTTTGTGTTTAAAATGAGGATAGCCCGACATGCATCTGAAACTAGAAATAGCCTAAACATGAATTCTTTTGGGAATCACAGCACTGAATCACCAGGTCATTCTTTTTTCATTTTTCACATTTTGATGTGATCAGGATGGGTCCACTCATGGGGAACTGCAATGCCATTCTTGAAAACAAGGAGCTGCCCAGGCAAATTCGCCATAATGTCTACAAGTTGCCTGGACTTAATTCTGTCCAATCAAATGCATTTTTCAGCTTAGGAAACCAGACATCAAATTACTTTATTAATGGTTTTGACATGACATTTGCTTCTTTCTTCACTTTTTTGGACATTTTTTATGCCTGTGTTCTTGATGGTTTCTGCTTGTCTACATATGCATAGTCATTTGCATGTTTTCTACACACTTTATTGATTGTTGTTTTTTTTTCCAATTTTTAGTGTATGATTGATTTTATGGATGTAGTTTTAACAGTGCTCTGATTAGGCCCAAAGGGTGAAATCACTTGTTTTTCTTGTGATTTTTTAAATGTTTGATATAAGTACAGGTGTGTGAGTATCACTTGATGTACACCTGAAGCATTTGGTGAAAGCGCTTGTGTTTGTGTGAATAAATCAGCTGAAGAATCTGGAGCCTTGCCTCTGTTTGCTCTTTTTTATTGACTTGTTTTTCTTTGTTTTTAACACACTTATGATTACAGTTTTTATTTTGAATGTATTTTTATCTGTAATGTTTCTTTATATCACATCTTTTTCAAGGATACTACAATGGGTGCTATTTTCCTGATTCATGTGCCTGTTATCTCACACCCACGCACACACACACACACACACACACACACACATGCACACACACACACACACTCTTCTTCACTTCAGCTCTCTCTTTTTTTTTTGTTTTGCTTATTTTTATTTTTTTTTTTTAGTTTATCACTCCTTTTGGAAGGATCTTGTTACCTTGGTGCTAAATAGCTTTTAGTGAAGGAAGTTTGGTGACATCTTGTTCTTATCTGGGAACAGACTAGAAGTTAAATTACTAGTTCTGCAAGTTTATTTGGACATTGTTTTATTAGTACTTGTTCTGTTTATTATTTAAGTTTAGGTTCTAAAAAACAATTTGTGTTACATCAGGCAAGTTTTTAGTTGAATGTTAGGCTCATTGCTATGTATGAGGTTGTCAGTCGTGATTTATGAACCTTTGTGCTTTTTATGCATATATAAGTTTTCCATGGGTTAAAGCTGTTCATGAAATGTTGACCTGATAAAGTCCAGTTGGTGATCAAAAGCACTTATCACAAATTAAAACTGAGTTATTCCTGTGACTAAGCCTGTTTGAGTTTGTTTCTTCAGTACCTTCGTAGAACAGGAATTAACACCTGAAGTTTTGGACGGTTTATTATTATTGTTTAATATTGTAATATTTAAGTATTTTTATTTTTCATTCTTCACAAATACAAGGAAGTGAAGACAGTCCTGTACCTTAACACTGGGGACAGCTATCTCCTGGTATCTCTGTTCAGATTTGTTATAGAAAGGTCTGCAAACTCGATATATCTAAGCTTAGGTCCTATAAGCTCAGTATATTCTGTCATGCAAAGAATACTACATTTTTGTTAATGTTAAACCAAGAAACAATATTACTTTTAATGAGAAGCTGTACAAGACATCACTTTACTGAATTTACTATTTTCTCTAGGTTATATGGCCTTCCCAAGATTCTGCTGCTGTTGTGATTGTTAACTTTGTCTAAATGAATTTGAAATTTGTCATTGTCAAACTAATACTCAGAAACACAGAGTAGAGATATTATTGTTTGCTTCTAAGGATTAAATCTTGTTCCAGTGTAATAAGCGAAACATGAAAATTATGTAATGCTGGCTCAGGAATACTAGACATCAGCTAAGTAAGCAGCTATGACAAGGCATTAGAAAACACAGCGTACTTTCCATTTAGTATAATTTGCATGTGGGATGCATTTATCTTGGTGAACACACACTGAATGGCAAAACATTAATATACATTTATTTTAAGATATGAGTCATGATGGGCTGTATTAAAGTGGTAGAAAAAAAATATTGTCAGAGCTTGTGGTGACTAAGATACAAAGTAAATGTCACGTATGTCTTGCTTACTTTTGTGAGACCAGTAAGCATGAAATATTTTCTGAGTCAATATTCACACAAGATGAGCATATTCATGAACTTGTTAAAATGTTTGCTGATTTAAATAGTGAAACTAGTTTTAAATAAGAAGTGACAAGAATATAGAAATATAGTAACAAAACTAGGCAAATGATCACAGGGGCCAAACGATGCATAGCCATTCACAACTTTAAATGGACATACTTAAAAGTTTTTGCCACCCTTTGTGAAACTTAATAATCCCCACCTCCCAAATCAAGCAAGGAAGTATGCAATAATCCTAGTTTAAATTTATGTCCACCTACCCAATCATCAAGACTAGCCTTAAAGTCAGACATAGTAGTAGCTTGCTTTGCCTATAGTGGCGACTTATTCCATAGGCAATTAATACATTGAGCAGGAAACCTATCCCTCCAGCGAGGTTTATTTGTTGTTATAAAGTTAGGTCCCTGGTGCAGGCACTGATTTTGAAAAGAAATAGGAAGACAGATAGGATTGGGTCTTTCATGGCTCAAAAAGTGAGACAGGCCACAGCTAAGTAGCCAAACTTTTTTCCCTACTCAAGTTGACAAAAATTATAGATACCACTCTTCTATCACACCTAGACACACTTGAAGTTAAGCATAAAGTACTTTGATTTGGCAGTTGAGAAGAAATAGAAATGTTATCTGTATTATGAGTTATTGTAGAGATCAGTATACTGGTAACATTTTAACTTCTCTTAACCTTATAAATACAACTAACTTTCTGCTCTCAAAATAATTTTAGTAAAATGCATTTATTAAGAACATCTAAATAAAAGGCAACTTTTTTTGACTTCATCATGTGGTCCACTTTAATAAATTCCATCAGAAGAATCCAGAAGACCAGATCTTGGCAGAAGTTAAGGACACATCAGCCCACCAAGTGTAACCATTCCCTATATGTTGGAATAATCTCAAATCCTACTTATCCAACAACTCAGAAGGTTGAGTTTATTTTACATGAATTGTTAAATGTTGTCATAATTTAGAAATTCTTCGTGAAAACTGTTTTGTAACTAGCCACCACTCTTTCTATACAAGAAAACTAGCATCTCACATCATAACTTAACAATGTAACTAGTTTCTTTTAAACTCCCTTCACTTGTTCTCATGTGTCTTTCATTTTAGCTTTCCACTTGTATATTATTTTGAAGTATATGGAGTCCCAAAATGAAAGAAATGAAGTCTTCCCTAGCTCAATAGAAGATCCCCCCCGCAGAAGTGAGAGATTGGCCGAGAAAGGGAGAAAAGGTTCACAACAGGATTTTTACCAACACCCCGGGAGAACCGGGGCATGGAGACAGAAACATCTCCCACAGTCCTGAACCAACAACCAATTTTAGAAGCTCAACCACTCCCAGATCCTGGAACATTTTTAGGTTTGGATGACAACACTATACTCAATATTAACATTGAAAATGACCTTGAGCAACTTAACAAGAGCACTTGCACTTTACACACAAAATGCAATTTTACCATTTATAACTACACTGAACTTGATCTTGACAACACCGCTTTTGAGGTGTTTACCCGGGGCCTGCATTTTGTTCCAGCAAAAACTTGTGATTTACCATCCATATTGATTGACTTAAAACTTTTCACCAGAAACTTGAATTTAGAACATGTATTCAAACACCAACCTCAACTTAACTCAAGTTTGAATCGAAAAAGCACCTTTAATCCCCCCATGCATATGTTAATTAAACTTTTTGAAGATTTAGTGGAAAATGAGCTTAGAAACATCCCCCTCAATGAACCATCTCAAGGGCTTGCTAATCTAAAATCCACTGAAATCAAGTTTATCAACTTGCTGAAAAAGGAAAACATTAGAATAATGAAACCGGATAAGGGTGGGGGGATTGTGCTAATGTATGGTGACAATTATGAAGCTTACATTCATCGTATGCTTCAGGATGAAGAACAATACACAATGGTTTCTCGTAATGAGGTGAATATTGCTTTTTCAAAAATTAAATATTCCCTTACTGATTTTTTGCTACAAGGTGCAATTAATGAAAAGTCCTTTAACTATTTACATGTCTCTAAACCCAGGTTACCAGTGTTGTTTGGAATACCCAAAACACATAAAGGAGTGGATCCCTTAACATTTAGACCTATAGTGGCAGGTGCGGGAAGCATCACTGAGCCCCTTGCTAAATTTGTGGACCATTTAATAAAAAGATTTGCTCATCTACTAAAATACGTGTGCAAGGACTCATGGGACTTCTTGAAAAGTATTCCTCTAACTAGTTTTTCCCCGAATCTTTTTATGGCCACAACTGACATTAAAGATCTTTTTCCCAGCATTCCTCATGATACAGGTTTAGATTGGCTAGGTGATTTCTTTAACACAGAAACAAATCTTGGTGGAAATATAACAAATGTAATAATTGAATTGATGAGTATTGTGTTGAACAACAATTTTGTTTTCTTTAATGGGGAACTCTTCAAGCAATGCAGGGGCGTTGCTATGGGAGCCCCATGTGCAACACTTTACGCTAATGTAGTGCTCCATAGATGGGAACACATGTTTGTGTTTCAGCCACCTTGGGAACAACATCTGCTTTTTTATCGTAGGTATTTGGACGATATATGTATACTTTGGAAGGGAAGGGAAGGGCAGCTTTTAGACTTTCTAACTTATATTAACAATGCTACTAATTTCCTCCAGTTCACACACACAATAGACACACATGAACTACAGTACCTCGATGTTACCCTGTACAAGGATGACCAAAACAACACCTTTCAATCCAAAATTTACAGAAAGCCCACCTTTTCCAACTCCTTTTTGCACTTTACGAGTGCGCACCCTTTCTATCAGAAAAAAGGAATTGTAAAGGGTCAGTTAATCAGAGCATCCAGAATGTGTAGCACTAACTCTGATTTTTTGCGTGAAATCAATACTTTGCAAGGAATGTTTTTGAAGCATGGTTACCCCCTTGATTTATTCAACGTACTAGTGAAGGAAGTGCAGGGACGAAGGGAGTTACTTTATTCTTCACTGCTTGGCATGGATCATTCAAGCAATAATGTAACACCACCCATAAATAAGGAGAGGCTTGGTTACAATTTTCTCTACACTTATTGTAATAATGCTGTTGAAATTGAGAGAGCCATTGTTAAATACTGGCCAATCCTCACTTCACATGAGGATTTCAAAGGACACCTTCCAGCCAAGCACAAATTTATTAGAAAAAGGGGCACGAATTTCAAAGAGATTTTTGAAAGGAAGGTCAGGGACACTACAGATGGACATGGCAAAAAGACAGGCACCTTTAAATGCGGGGCCTGCAATCAGTGCCATGCCATCTTAGAGGATTCTCACCTGTACATTCCATCTAGAAATTTGAAATTGAAATCACATGGGCACTATTCATGTACTTCAAAAGGGGTGGTTTACCTAGCTTTTTGCACTTCTTGTGCAAGTTTCTATGTAGGAAAAAATGAAAGAGAGATGAGAAAAAGGCTCTTTGAGCACTTTTATGAAATATCTAAAAAGAAAGATTCAAACGCTTTGTTTAAACATTCTCTTAACTGTCCCAACTGGAAATTCAAATTTATTATTCTTGAGCAAGTTATTCCCGATGGAAGGGGTGAGGATTGGGAATCCACCCTAGAATATAGAGAATTAGTGTGGCAGCTAAGGCTTGATGCAGGAAAACCCCCTGGGTTAAACGACACTATTAGCATCAAACCTGTTTTAAAACTTAGAAGGGCAAGGTTATGATTTTTTTATTTTTATTTTATTCTATTTTATTTTATATTTTTTTCACTTTTGTACAGTGAACTGTCAACACTACAAGAAGTTCCAAATTAAGAATTTTAATACTTATTTTACGATATTGGCAGAATGAGAGTCATGTCCACACACCCACTAGTTTTTATTAGCTTATTGGGATGTTTTTAATCAACCTGGTAAATTCATTTACATAATAGACACAAAGGCAGAATTTTACTTTTATGATAATATTGTGGAGTATTTATTGTTTTTATCATGGTGACAAATGATTTATTTGATTTTAGACTTCTCATGGTTTTATACAACAAGCTGCTTTAAGACTAAATTAGTCAATTAATGCTCCAAATAATTACGCACAGTATTTAAAAGGTAACTACACGTGGTGATGTGTAACTTGATAAAGCTCGGAATATCCGAGCGAAAGCGCTTGTCTAACTGTGTTTGACTGTGGTTTTTTGTACTGGTTCGTTGAATAAAAGGATTGGATAAATTACGAATCACATCTCTGGCTTCTGTTCAACTGCCTGGATTTTCATCTTCCTGGTTCTGAACTCTCTTTTTTTTAACTATATGGAGTCCCTTATGTACTTTAGCATTTTATTATACCACTGTTTGCCTTATTTCTTCTAACTGTAGATATTAAGTTCTACAACTCTACATTTACAAGGCCTCTATAAAAGATTAGGTAGAATTTTTTTTTATGGCCTCTGAACTGCCTGCCTCCTATCTTTGTGATTGTCCTTGTGAAATTATATCTCCAGAGCTTTACAGGGCACTCTAGGTGGGATTTTTCAAACTCTGTAAAGAGATGTGACGTCTTTAAATTTTCTACCATCAGTGCCTCTTCCTAGGCTTCACTGTATTTCAGTGGGTCTATATTAGAAAAGCAAACAGGCGTTTAATTAAACGCCTCTTCGTCGACACATAAAGAGCGAACGCACTAAAGTGCGAATGCTCAAAACAGCAATTTCTTTCACTGGGAAAGAAATTGCTTGGCTCTCCCCATATGTGTGCCCCTTTCCCCACTGTAGTGCGATCTCAGAGTTAGTATAATTAGTTAGGAGGGTGGGGGGCTAGCACAGCCCCCCACATTGTTATGTTTGAAAGTGTGTGTGTTGTGTGTTAGTGCTACCGATTTCTTTCCCAGGGAAAGAAATTGGTGTTCTGAGCGTTCGCGCTTTAGTGCATTCACTGTTTACGTGTCAACGAAGAGGCATTCGATTAAACGCCTCTTCTGTGTTATGATATAGACCCATTTCAGTAACCTTCTCTGCTGCTTTTTTTCACATTGTTTGCCTTTAAATTATCTGCTATGATTACTTATCACTTTCCAACTTTTCATTGTTATTGCTTCTTCTTCAGTGGTCTACCATCTTCTTGGGTGTTTGGTACCCCGCTGCATTATTTTCCATTATTTGCATGGAATAAGCTGCCATGTTACAAGCACTGTTAAAAAATTGCACTTGAAATATAGCTGTGTTTTAAATAATGGACCTTACATCATCTGTGTAAAATGATTTATCTCATACCAAAATAATGCTGTTCGTCTGTGCAAAATGTTCTTAATCCCTACCAAAACAGTACTGTGATTTTAAGGATATCTGACCTTGATGAAGAAAACATTACCTGATAGTGTTGATACTTGATCAACTACTCATATAACTGAAACAGTAAATGTGTTAAGAAGACTACAACAAGACCTTTTTATATTTATATCAAACTGTTAAAACTATTAAGGCATAGAGAGTAGGCATAAAGATGCAAAAAGCAAGTAATCAAAATAAGTGTAAATTTAAATAAATAAAATATATATTATTGTGAATGTTTGGGCAGCTTGCCTGGATATAATGTCTGGTATGCCTTATGGAGTTTACATCCAGGACATTTATCCAAGTTACACATAAATTAAGTAGATGAAATCAAGTGCAGTGTGTTTAGTGTCCTTCTTTTGTTAACATTTTGCATTCATCTCCAAGTATAAGTGGTTTAATGTTTCTTTCTGTTATTTCCTTGTACAACTGACTCAAAAGATTGGTTCTGTGGCACCTATTACCTGCAGCATGCAAGCATCATGCTTTCCTCACTGCCTTCCCAGTGCATTTGAGCACAGGGTACACAGTCAGGTAGACAGCTTTTTACCATGAAAGAAGCTGAAGCAGCGTGCACTGTATTTTGCAGGACATGCATACTCAAGTCACATGTACAGTTGTGCATCACAGACTGAAAGTTGGACAGAATTATATCTTATTGTCATCTATCAACAAAGATGCAAGGTAAGCTTCAGGTAAAGTTTTCTAATAATCAGGACTCACATCTTTATGACATATATGTGTACTGGTCACAGCAAAGAGAAGATTTTACGTTGATTATTCAATATCTCTTCAAAATGGATATCAGATTCAGAACAATATGCCCTTTAATACCTTGAAATTTACTATTGCGATTCATCATTTTCCACATCTGCTGAAATGACTTTTTTAATGTATTTAAAATTAGTAAACTTTTATGTTGCAATTTCTCTTCTTTAATTTTACTCTTACAATTATTCTGAAGTACTCAGTGTGTAATCTGTTTTCTCATTAAGTAATGATTAGGTTTATACCTAAGCTTGCCTCCTCCAGTAGCATTTTATAATTGTATTTGTAATTTGGGTAACTGCCATTTCCTCACAAACTGCATTATAGTAAAAAACACATTTTATGAGTTCATCTGTAATGTCATTTTGCAGTGGGTACCACAAAAGACCACAACCTGGCTTGGGAATGACTTAAGCTGTGATGTCCTAAGACAATCATGGTAGCCTCTGCTGTCACAAGTGAGGGAATTAGCAAGCTCTTATACAGTGATCCCTGTGGTGATACAGGAGCTCAAGTCACCATCTATGGGAGGGGTTAGGAATTTTAAAGTAAAAAGCCTGGAGCTACTCACATATTTAGGCTGGAACACTGGCAAAAAAGGGACCATTGAGATTAGCTTCATGGAAATGGTCTCCCTTCAGGATTCCAGTATGGAAAAGGGTTGACAGTATATGCATCTGTCAGGAATGTGACAGTTATATTTTTGAGACTTCATTACAGTAGCATTCAAATGGGACATAATATCTGTGAAAGAAGTTAAAGTTAATGCTTACTGCACATTTAGAAGCACAGTGAAGATACAACCCATATTATTGGCTTTAAAATCCTACTCTTTTATTATGGTTTCACTGCCCCTTTATGCAAATATCTTTGGATTAATTTCACAACAAACATGCACTTTTTTCTTTTTCACATGGCAATCAATAGTGAAATATAAAAAATCTTTGCTTTTATAACATAAGAACAAAAACACATTTGGTTCTCCATGAAAGTGATGTTTCCAGAATTTAAAATAGTATCACAGAAAAAAATGGCAATTAAACTACAAAGTGTTGTCTGAGGGTGGACAGGACATTCTGCTGATGTTAGCCTCTTGTTGAGGTAAAGGGCAGTCCAGCACTAACACCCATTGCATGTCCCAAGATAGCAACATGATGCTGTTCCAGAATGCCACAATCTCCTCAATGGCCCCTACCCTAATTGGGAGTTAGCCTTGGAAGAGTCAGGAGGGGGACTTAGCCCTGATGATTATGGGGGCATAGAGTGTATAGTAGATATGAGTTAAAGAAACAGAGTGTATAGTAGAAATGAAAAAGAAAAGAAATCCAGAAAATATGTTCATTTTGACAATGGCTATCTTAAAAAAGACAAAGTAACTGCCATTTTTTCATATCAGAAGTAATATTAAACCACTTAAAAATATGGATGTGATAGATGAGATTAAGGTCTGATGAGAACTTTATTCCCAAATATCAATTGTCTGTTTTAGACCAATACCCTCAACTTTTGGTAAAGTCAGTAGAGTAGCTTCTTTTTGAAGGGAGAGTAAATATAGAATATTTTTGAAGATTTAAATTATAGTTTATAAAATTAGAGAATTTGTGAATACTTTAAAATTTCAGGCATTTCTTTATTGGGGCAAGAGGTATGTGGTTATACCATTAGCAAATGCAGTGAATGGAATAGCAAACTTGTAGGTGTGGGGTTAATCAGATTAAAGAGAGAAAACAAACTTTTGATGTATAGAAAAATAGGTATAAAGGAAGCAAACATCCTTGTCAAACCCATTTTTCAGAAAATTAGGTCTAGAAGGGTTCTTATTAATTACAATATTAGTGGAAGTGTTATAAAGTATTGTGAAATATTTTATGAAATCTTAGGGGAGAACAACTCTGGAAAGGATACGGAAAATAAACTGAATATTTATTTTGTCAAAAGCTTTTGATGCATCAATTGATAAGGCATACATTTGACTGTATAATTACTCTTAAGTAGTTTAAGGGACTCAAAGGTTATAGTCTGATCAAATGTTTGTCCTTTATTACAGAAATCCAGATTTGAAAGAGGAAATTACAGTGGATAAGACATGCTTTAATCTATTTGTAAATACTTTTGCATACATCTTTATATCTCAATTAATTAGTGCAATTGCTCTATAGTTTGTGGCTTCTAATTTATTTGACTTTTGTGAATTAAAAAAAAATGTCTCTATTCATTTAAGGGTCAGAAATTCCATGTCTGTTTATGAAATTAAGTATGAAATTAAAATAATTGATACTTGGATTATTAGAGAGATTATAGGAAAGCTGTACACTATCTGCCCTTGTGGACCATTTTAAACATAGCTGATTTTCCCTCCAAAGGAGAGAACCAAACCCTGCACCCTAGGTTTTCAAGGAAAACCACCTAACCATTATACCAACACCAATAACCCCATAGTCATCAATTTTTTATATAATTAAGATGTAAAAACCTAGTGTCCAGGTGTTTATCCCTTTCAATTAATTAATCACATCTTTAATTTCTAGTAATTGAATTGGGTTAGATAAGACTGACTGGTGATTAGATTCAATTTAGTAACATTTAGTTTGATCTAGGTTGTCTTTTAGTTCTTTTGGGTTATATGGATTAGTGGGAGGTTCATATAAGTTACAGTAGAGATTTTCAAATACTAATATTATGTTAGAGGTTGAATAGTAAATTGTATCATTAGCTTGATTTCATGTATAAATAGGGGGGAATGTTGATTAACTATTAATTTTGTTAATAATTTAGAAGGGGCATGGAGTTGTGCCCATGTACAATACTTAATTAATATATTGCTTTGGTACAAACTTAGCTTTGATATATTGCTTTTGTACAAACTTAGCTGTGATACATATAACAAAATGAGTTTTTTTCTGCTCCTTAATTTGGAGTTATATGCTAGGGCTGTAGTTTTGCATTAACCCATTACATCTGAGTGGCACCTCTAGGTGCATCTGCAGTTAACTCCTACTGACACCTCTAGGTGTCAAATATTGCTTGTTCGTATTTGCATCAGTAATTCCAAAACCATGCTATGTACAAGGTTTTAAAAGATTTAATCTTAAAGCTTATACAATGGCAAACACAATTGCATTAATATTTGACCTCTGTCTAGAGCAGGTAAATAGATATTAACTGTTATTTTTATGATATTAATTTATATAGATATAATCTTCACATTTTTCTAAATATCTCAACAACCAATAAACACAGACAGAATTTCTTAGCCTCGTATGAAAGCTCTCAGCCAGATGGATAAAATGCTGCTAGCAGTATGTGTGTAACTTGAGTGATTGTTGAGATATTATAAGTTGTTTACAACATATTACACATGTAATAGTTACTGTGTTTACTGTGACTTATAAAATTCAGTTTAAGACGTAGAACCTAAAAATACTACCACTATAAAATTAGTTTGTGCTGAAGAGTTTGCCATTTATAGTTCTTTTATAACCCCTGTGGTTCCAGAAATATGAATATCTGTTTGAAATGTGAGGACATAATTCGATTCAGTCAAAAGGTTTAGGTTCCACCCATTGGAAGTTACAGTCCAAACTTCCTGAGCTCCATTGGAGTTAATGAGTTAACCTATTCCCAGAGATTTTAAGTTGAACTATAGTTTTTTCTTTGCTTTTTTAATATGAGATGTTTTGCTAATTAGAATTCCTTATACTTGAACTTTAGATACTACCCTTAGTATGTCAAGTTTATGATATTGATAGGAAGCTTACTCAGAAATTCAGATAAAACGTTTTTAATTTCTATATTAATTTCTTCATTATGAAGCAGCAAAAGGATTTAGAGTCCAGTTACATGAAAGGGTTGAGTTAGAAAAATGTAAGTCTAATTTTTATTTTATTTCATGGAATGGTCAGAGATTGTATGAGGATCAATATGGGAGTCTGAAGCATATCCGAGTAAACTGCATGATAGCAAGAAGTAATCAATTCTGGACAAGAATATAGAGCAAGATGAATAATAAGTAAAGTTGAAATATTTGGGGGAGACAAATCTGATTGGATTTGTCATGTCAAATTCAGTTTGTAATCTGATATATCCGAAAAAGAGAGACCAGCACTCGATGGCAACAGATCAAAGTAAATTTATTAGGATTGTAAAAACAACCTAATTGTGGTGCACAAACCGGTTTCGGCTATGAAAGCCTTTTTCAATGTGACTTAATTGTCAAATACAGTTTCAAACCATGATGCATCCTGCTACTTATTTTATACCCACTTGTTAAAGTGGTATTACCCATATTCATTTAGTAATCCGTAATACTGACGAATCTTGTTTGTCTTGTAAATTGTAAAATTGAATGACCATCTTAAACATTTAGATTCACCACTTATTACATATTTATACAACTGATAATATTCACAATATGTGAAAAATTTTTTTTAATTACTAAGCATTCAGATTATAGTCAATACTGTGGTGAAATCTATTTCTAACAACTCAAAAAGAATACTGTTACAACAGTTTCCAAACACCCCAACCAGTTCATTCTAAATAAAGGGTGTATCCATAATAATATGCATGTATTGATTATTTTCTAAACGCATGTTATTATAAATCATATATTTGGGAGTTTGAATGTTTCTCATGACTGACAATTAAATATCTATTACTGATGGATGTTTGGTTCTAGGAAATACTTTTTGAATTATTATTAATAAAGATGAACCAAATGTCTAATATGTCTGGAATTATAATAATAGACTGCCTCAATATGTTTCTTGGTGTTGCTTTTGGGTGCCTGGAATTATAATAATAGACTGCCTCAATATGTTTCTTGGTGTTACTTTTGGGTGCCTGGAACTTATCCTTCATGTACATGATATTCATTAAGTCCAGGTTTGAAAAGAGCCCCAAGTGTAGTAATCCATCTTTGTTCCATATTATTGAGTTTAGTATGCCACCCCATCTTGAAGTTTCTGTGTGATTGTAGTCTATTAATAATAATGAACTGAAATGAAGCTGCAGTATGTTGTTTAGTATGTTTGTATAAGGCATTGGTTATCCGCCTATTTCTAATGGAACTGAGGTGTTCGCTGATTCTGATCCTAATTGGCCTGGAAGTCTGCCCTACATAAAAAGCTGAGCAAGAGCATTGGGCCAAATATACCACCCAATCTGAGCTGCAGTTGCCAAAGGTTGTTATATTGAAAATCTTAGGTGTATTTTTACTAGTAAATTCTTTAGTTTTCCAAATATATTGGCATAAACTGCAGTGTCCACATGGGTAACAACCAACTAGTGCATCCCCAAACAATGTAGTTTGATGTTTGATACCCGGAATGTACCTTTTATAATGTGCAAAATTAGACTGAATAGTCCGTCCTCTGCGATAGGAAAATGAGCAGGTTTCAGGAAGAATATCCTGAAAAAATGAGTTAGACTGTAATATGCTCCAATGTTTATTGACAATTTGTCTGAACCATTTGGTGTTATTGCCATACGTAGTAACCAGCCTGATCGGTTGCTTAGCCAGCTGAGACCCTTCCATAGATCTATTGTATTTGAGCAGATCCTCTCGACTTTTTGTGTCAATTTGTGCCACTGTTTTGTTTAGCTGATTTATGTTATATCCTCTATCCACAAATCTAGTGGTTAGTTCAGCTGTTCTTATGGAATATTCTGTAGAAGATGAACAAATCCTTTTAAGGCGCATATATTGTGATTTAGGAATGTTGGTAATGATGTGGCGGGGATGAGCACTTGTTGCATGCAGGATCGTGTTGTACTGCGGAAACTTTCTGTGTATTGTAGTCGATAAGGTATGATCCACTAGTCTGTTGACTAAAACATCCAAGAACACGATTTCTTCATATCCAATATTGATCGTGAATTCTATATCAAATGGATTCTTGTTGAGATATGCCACAAACTTAGTAAGAACATCCTTACTACCCCGCCACACCAACCAACAGTCATCTAAATACCTCCGGCATATGTCCATATATTCCAAATAGATGTTCCGCTGAGTGTCATATATGAAATGTAATTCAAAATATCCCATAAAGAGATCGGCATAAATTGGAGCAAAAGACGCCCCCATGGCTGTCCCCTTAATTTGCCAATAAGGGATCCCTTCAAAATAGAAGATGTTTTTTTGTAACACAAACTCAGTTAGTTGGATAAGAAAATTGTTGAATCCTGTTGAATATAGTTTTGATTCTTTTAACCAATATGTTACAGCCAGAATGCCAGCTTTATGTGGGATGCTTGTATATAATGATGTTACATCTAAAGTGCACAAAAGCCAGTTTTCCTCCAGTTGGGAATCTTCAATAATATTCAGGAATTGTGTCGTATCTTGAATACGGGATCTAACCATAGACAATAGTGGTTTAAGATACTCAGTCAAAAAAGCAGATAAAGGCTCAGTTAAAGACCCATGCCCTGACACTATTGGTCTCCCCGGAGGGTTGTTTAGATCTTTATGTGTCTTGGGTATTAAGTAAAGATATTGGGGCATTGGTTTTGGAACTTTAAGTTGGTTAGCCACTTGTAAAGTGATAATTTCTTCTTCTACGGCTAAATCCAGGAATGAATCTATTTCAAATTTGAAATTAGAAGTTGGATCCACTATCATCTTGATGTAGAATCTAGTTTCAGATAGCTGTTTCATGGCTTCTGCCTTATATTTGGTATAGTCCATAACCACAATGCCCCCACCTTTATCTGCATTAGTAATCACAATATTTTTGTTTTGTTGTAATTGCCTTAGCGCTTCACGTTCTTGTTGATTCAGATTGCTCCGAAAACTGTCCATATTTTTAGAAAAATGTAAATCCCTCAATACGCATTCCTTAAATGTAGATACATATTTGTCCATTGGTGGCATGAATGAAGATTTACCAAATTTGAAACCAATAGATCTTTGAGAATTAGTTGTATCTGAAAAAAATAACTTTAAATTGAGGGTTCTACAAAAATTATTGATATCTTCTACCAATGAATGTTCAGACACTGGTGTTGTGGGTACAAAATTAAGTCCTTTATTTAGCACACTGTATTGAAATTCTGTTAATGTAACTGATGAAATATTCAATACATTCTTTATTGTGTTGTGATTTGTTTCAAAAGTGTCTGTAAACTGGTTGTAACCCATTCTGTACCCATGCTTGTGCTTCCTGCCTGCTCTACGTTTCTTACTCCTAAAGGGAGGGACTGCTTTCTTTTAGCCACTGGGGACGCCTGATTGGAGGAGGCATCTCCTTCCGTAGTGGATGAATAATCATCATCCGTGGTGACCTGATTTCTATTTTCTTGTTTTTTTAGAATGGATCTGGGTCGCTTTTTACCCCTGGGAGGTCTGTGTGTGCCTTCATTAAATCTCACATTCTTAGTGGTGACAAAGGGTATGCCTTGTTCATAATCCCCTAAGTCCCGATTGAATTTGTGTAGTTTTCTTTTCTTAAGATCTGTTTCTATATTCTCTAATTCCTTAGATAATTGTGTTAACTGATCTTGATAATGGCTAGAATCAGAAAAGATTTCCACTTCAGAGCAAGTTGTTTGTAATTCTTGAGTAAGGGTCTCAATGTTTCTTTCATAATACTTAATAAGACAATCCACAAATAACATTGATGCTTGGTGTTGTGCCATAGCCCAATCTTGCCTTAATTCTTGATCAATGTTGGAAACCAGAGGTTGTAACTTAATACGGAGTCCTCTTGGTGTTATGTCCTTAATTTTGTATGCCTTAAATGACTTCAAATGCCAAATGTTAGTTCTAAATGCTTTCATTTGTCGTTGTAACTTGGTGAAAACATGTGTACATTTGTCTTTAGAAATACCACTGCTCTCATTCATGGGAGTATGGCCCATATTGAGCCCAAAAACTTCTAAATTGTCCTTATCTGCAGACAGGCCTTTTAAAATGTCATTTAAATCCATGTTTGGTCTAATGATATCCGAATTACACAAATAATATGTGTGTTAGTGTATTTGTGAATATTCTAAATATAAACCAATAAGTATTATTTATAAATCACTATGTTTATTGTGCTTAAATCCGACCAGAATATTTTGTGAATTTTGTAATTATTTTTATTTTTGTTTGGTACAATATTCAAAATATCAATGTAGGTTAGGCCCAAAAAACCAAACACATGTGAAAAGTTTATTGATTTTAATGTCCTTACCATAAGTGGAAATTGGTCCTATTTTACATAATATATTTATTCCTTATAACCATCCACCGTAAGGATATATTCCAACAGATTTTGAATATTTATTATGTTATGGTTCGCAAATACCCTTACAATCAGTGGAACCACTCTAACTCCAAATTGTTATCCAGACAACTGCTTAATGCAAATGCCACCGTAAGGGTATTTGTTAAGCCTAATTGTTGTACCAAATTGTTACCAAGGTAAACCTTGATATATCAAAATGAATGGATTATGAGTAAATTCACTCAATCTCAGTTATCTGGTCGGTTTAATAACAAAATCATATGTTTATTAGACAAAATTCAATAGTAGAACATGGACTTGGTATCCACCCTATTTTCATAATAATCTTATTTAATATTTATTGAATTTGTTATGGATACTTCTAGAATAAATACACTATGACCCATCATCAGTACCAATCCAAGAACTATATTTTTGGCATTTATGGCATATAAAATGGACCCCTATTAATTAAATTGCAAACAGACTGAAACACCTAATGTTTTGGGCCGAAACAATTGGGATGCAACAATGTGAAAAATTATGAAATTTATTCATAACATGTGTTGTTTCTTATTCATTTGAGTACATTGCCATCTGGAAAAATTATGCAGCATGAATTGTCAGGGATTGTCAATTATTGACTACCTATTGTGAAATGAGACACAACTAAGCAAGAAAATATTAAGCCCTAGGTGACTAATCTCCCCCGACCTTTGTATTATTAATGACAAATTTATATATCTGTGAATTGTACATCCTCAGACATATGTTAATAAGACAGGTTACCTATATCCAAACTTTGTTGTGAGAAAAAGACAGCTTACAATCGTAAAATATTATCACACATGAATCTGTGTGAATATTGTTAATCACAAATAAAAACACTCATAGGATATAACAAACCCAGTGTATATATCAATCTCAACCAAAATTGGTTGTTATATAAATGGTTAACCCACTTTGATATTCTGCACACAACGCCCTTTTTGAAATAAAAAAACTATTAATTGTGGTTATACAGACCAATTATTGCAGCCCAAATTGAATATTTTTACTTCCAGCAGAAAATTTCACATTAACTACAAATTATGTTTACTGATACCCGTAAATATAAGTAATCCAGAAATGAATGTGAAATTGTAGCTCTAACCTTAATTACAAGCTACCATCTGCGACATGCTGAATAAACCAACCCCACAGCCAAAATCGTTGTATTAACGTTCCGATACAGATACCCTTGCCTTATACATAAACTGTTTTGCTACCCTTTACCCATATCAGAACCATATAATGAAAATTATAAACATATTACAAGCTCCATCTGAATTTATAATCTCAACCGGGTGAGCAATGGTATTATCATCCTGTGTAAAGTATGACATCAAAAATAAAGCGGACACACTATGTACCTGAACCTTTTATATTATGTTCCGCTCGATCCTAAATGTATTTCACTATCAAGCCCCGTTGTTGTTTCTCATGAGGTTGAAAAATAAATATAAGACATACAATATAGTTACAATATTGTTTAAATTATAACTCAATGATATGTCCAGTGACTAGAAAAGTCTTATGTCCATACTCGTGATGTCTAGGAAAATCCGCCATCTAAGTAATGCTTGATAAAAAGCAAAAAAGAAAAGTTTTATCCACGTTCCAGTATTGGCGTAGTTTTAAATTATTCCGTCAATATTATAGCGAACTGCTCCCCCACCATCTAGTTGTTATCGCTGATGGATCCAAGGACAAAACAAAGATGTGAATAAGAGGCAGTCATTGTAAAACCCCAGATGCTAACTTCAAATATTTCCTATAGTAAACGGTATAATCTGTCCGTCAAACAAGTCTAAAATGGCCGCTTGCTTCTGGTCGACGCCCTTATAGAAATACAATGTTTGTAAAGATATTAAACGAACCACTGATTGATGTAGTAAGTTGTTACTTGTAAGTTCACCAGTATCACGAAATGAGCAGATATAATCCAATGGACCAACTGAGTATAATTAACCCAAGATGCCTGGAAAACGTAAAAAAAGATGCACTCCTGCTGCCTGGCGTCCCCAGCGTGAAAGCAGCAATCCAACCCAACAAGGCACGCACGTGGGACTATTGGTGCTCGGTTCAAACCATGCCAAATCATCCAAAAAAGAGAGACCAGCACTCGATGGAAACAGATCAAAGTAAATTTATTAGGATTGTAAAAACAACCTAATTGTGGTGCACAAACCGGTTTCGGCTATGAAAGCCTTTTTCAATGTGACTTAATTGTCAAATACAGTTTCAAACCATGATGCATCCTGCTACTTATTTTATACCCACTTGTTAAAGTGGTATTACCCATATTCATTTAGTAATCCGTAATACTGACGAATCTTGTTTGTCTTGTAAATAGTAAAATTGAATGACCATCTTAAACATTTAGATTCACCACTTATTACATATTTATACAACTGATAATATTCACAATATGTGAAAAAAAATTTTTAATTACTAAGCATTCAGATTATAGTCAATACTGTGGTGAAATCTATTTCTAACAACTCAAAAATAATACTGTTACAACAGTTTCCAAACACCCCAACCAGTTCATTCTAAATAAAGGGTGTATCCATAATAATATGCATGTATTGATTATTTTCTAAACGCATGTTATTATAAATCATATATTTGGGAGTTTGAATGTTTCTCATGACTGACAATTAAATATCTATTACTGATGGATGTTTGGTTCTAGGAAATACTTTTTGAATTATTATTAATAAAGATGAACCAAATCTCTAATATGTCTGGAATTATAATAATAGACTGCCTCAATATGTTTCTTGGTGTTGCTTTTGGGTGCCTGGAATTATAATAATAGACTGCCTCAATATGTTTCTTGGTGTTACTTTTGGGTGCCTGGAACTTATCCTTCATGTACATGATATTCATTAAGTCCAGGTTTGAAAAGAGCCCCAAGTGTAGTAATCCATCTTTGTTCCATATTATTGAGTTTAGTATGCCACCCCATCTTGAAGTTTCTGTGTGATTGTATTCTATCAATAATAATGAACTGAAATGAAGCTGCAGTAAGTTGTTTAGTATGTTTGTATAAGGCATTGGTTATCCGCCTATTTCTAATGGAACTGAGGTGTTCGCTGATTCTGATCCTAATTGGCCTGGAAGTCTGCCCTACATAAAAAGCTGAGCAAGAGCATTGGGCCAAATATACCACCCAATCTGAGCTGCAGTTGCCAAAGGTTGTTATATTGAAAATCTTAGGTGTATTTTTACTAGTAAATTCTTTAGTTTTCCAAATATATTAGCATAAACTGCAGTGTCCACATGGGTAACAACCAACTAGTGCATCCCCAAACAATGTAGTTTGATGTTTGATACCCGGAATGTACCTTTTATAATGTGCAAAATTAGACTGAATAGTCTGTCCTCTGCGATAGGAAAATGAGCAGGTTTCAGGAAGAATATCCTGAAAAAATGAGTTAGACTGTAATATGCTCCAATGTTTATTGACAATTTGTCTGAACCATTTGGTGTTATTGCCAAACGTAGTAACCAGCCTGATCGGTTGCTTAGCCAGCTGAGACCCTTCCATAGATCTATTGTATTTGAGCAGATCCTCTCGACTTTTTGTGTCAATTTGTGCCACTGTTTTGTTTAGCTGATTTATGTTATATCCTCTATCCACAAATCTAGTGGTTAGTTCAGCTGTTCTTATGGAATATTCTGTAGAAGATGAACAAATCCTTTTAAGGTGCATATATTGTGATTTAGGAATGTTGGTAATGATGTGGCGGGGATGAGCACTTGTTGCATGCAGGATCGTGTTGTACTGCGGAAACTTTCTGTGTATTGTAGTCGATAAGGTATGATCCGCTAGTCTGTTGACTAAAACATCCAAGAACACGATTTCTTCATATCCAATATTGATCGTGAATTCTATATCAAATGGATTCTTGTTGAGATATGCCACAAACTTAGTAAGAACATCCTTACTACCCCGCCACACCAACCAACAGTCATCTAAATACCTCCGCCATATGTCCATATATTCCAAATAGATGTTCCGCTGAGTGTCATATATGAAATGTAATTCAAAATATCCCATAAAGAGATCGGCATAAATTGGAGCAAAAGACGCCCCCATGGCTGTCCCCTTAATTTGCCAATAAGGGATCCCTTCAAAATAGAAGATGTTTTTTTGTAACACAAACTCAGTTAGTTGGATGAGAAAATTGTTGAATCCTGTTGAATATAGTTTTGATTCTTTTAACCAATATGTTACAGCCAGAATGCCAGCTTTATGTGGGATGCTTGTATATAATGATGTTACATCTAAAGTGCACAAAAGCCAGTTTTCCTCCAGTTGGGAATCTTCAATAATATTCAGGAATTGTGTCGTATCTTGAATATGGGATCTAACCATAGACAATAGTGGTTTAAGATACTCAGTCAAAAAAGCAGATAAAGGCTCAGTTAAAGACCCATGCCCTGACACTATTGGTCTCCCCGGAGGGTTGTTTAGATCTTTATGTGTCTTGGGTATTAAGTAAAGATATTGGGGCATTGGTTCTGGAACTTTAAGTTGGTTAGCCACTTGTAAAGTGATAATTTCTTCTTCTACGGCTAAATCCAGGAATTAATCTATTTCAAATTTGAAATTAGAAGTTGGATCCACTATCATCTTGATGTAGAATCTAGTTTCAGATAGCTGTTTCATGGCTTCTGCCTTATATTTGGTATAGTCCATAACTACAATGCCCCCACCTTTATCTGCATTAGTAATCACAATATTTTTGTTTTGTTGTAATTGCCTTAGCGCTTCACGTTCTTGTTGATTCAGATTGCTCCGAAAACTGTCCATATTTTTAGAAAAATGTAAATCCCTCAATACACATTCCTTAAATGTAGATACATATTTGTCCATTGGTGGCATGAATGAAGATTTACCAAATTTGAAACCAATAGATCTTTGAGAATTAGTTGTATCTGAAAAAATAACTTTAAATTGAGGGTTCTACAAAAATTATTGATATCTTCTACCAATGAATGTTCAGACACTGGTGCTGTGGGTACAAAATTAAGTCCTTTATTTAGCACATTGTATTGAAATTCTGTTAATGTAACTGATGAAATATTCAATACATTCTTTATTGTGTTGTGATTTGTTTCAAAAGTGTCTGTAAACTGGTTGTAACCCGTTCTGTACCCATGCTTGTGCTTCCTGCCTGCTCTACGTTTCTTACTCCTAAAGGGAGGGACTGCTTTCTTTTAGCCACTGGGGACGCCTGATTGGAGGAGGCATCTCCTTCCGTAGTGGATGAATAATCATCATCCGTGGTGACCTGATTTCTATTTTCTTGTTTTTTAGAATGGATCTGGGTCGCTTCTTACCCCTGGGTGGTCTGTGTGTGTGGAGTACTACACTTGGGGCTCTTTTCAAACCTGGACTTAATGAATATCATGTACATGAAGGATAAGTTCCAGGCACCCAAAAGTAACACCAAGAAACATATTTAGGCAGTCTATTATTATAATTCCAGGCACCCAAAAGCAACACCAAGAAACATATTGAGGCAGTCTATTATTATAATTCCAGACATATTAGACATTTGGTTCATCTTTATTAATAATAATTCAAAAAGTATTTCCTAGAACCAAACATCCATCAGCAATAGATATTTAATTGTCAGTCATGAGAAACATTCAAACTCCCAAATATATGATTTATAATAACATGCGTTTAGAAAATAATCAATACATGCATATTATTATGGATACACCCTTTATTTAGAATGAACTGGTTGGGGTGTTTGGAAACTGTTGTAACAGTATTATTTTTGAGTTGTTAGAAATAGATTTCACCACAGTATTGACTATAATCTGAATGCTTAGTAATTAAAAAATTTTTTTCACATATTGTGAATATTATCAGTTGTATAAATATGTAATAAGTGGTGAATTTAAATGTTTAAGATGGTCATTCAATTTTACAATTTACAAGACAAACAAGATTCATCAGTATTACGGATTACTAAATGAATATGGGTAATACCACTTTAACAAGTGGGTATAAAATAAGTAGCAGGATGCATCATGGTTTGAAACTGTATTTGACAATTAAGTCACATTGAAAAAGGCTTTCATAGCCGAAACCGGTTTGTGCACCACAATTAGGTTGTTTTTACAATCCTAATAAATTTACTTTGATCTGTTGCCATCGAGTGCTGGTCTCTCTTTTTCGGATGATTTGGCGTGGTTTGGACTGAGCACCAATAGTCCCACGTGCGTGCCTTGTTGGGTTGTAATCTGATATAGCCTCAGATGTAATAATATATTTGTATGCATGTTGATTAGACCTATCTTTGCTTTGATCAATTACCATGTTCCACTACCCTCCTGTAATGAAAAAGCATTCCATAAATAAGCAAGTACATTGAAAATATTTGCTATCAAACCTACTTGCTTACTACTGGCTGCTTAGAGCTTAAATAAAAGAACCAGCTTGGGAAAATAGTTAAATCTACATTTTATGTAATACCATCTCCCAGCAGAATCATAACCCAAGTCCAGTAAGATTCCTGAAAAAAATATTTTAAATCAGAAGAGCAACACCAGATGCCTGCAAATTCTTTATAAAGGATGTAGTCTTTTGTGGAAGACAGACTTTTGATCATGTTGAAACGTATAGTTGTTTTGTTGTATTGCAGCTGTGACCTTCAAAAGGCCTCAAAGGGTCATCACTCCTCATGTAGCAAGTCAGTCCAGACATTTATATAAGTTTTTAGCACTGAAAAGTAAAATTTAACTCCATACATTGAGAACTGTGAGGTAAATGCTACAGTTATTCTTGCAGTAACAATTTTTCTTAGTATCTGTAGCATGCCATAACTTAAATATAATCACAGAACAATCTCACCATAGTCAGAATATAGGTCGTTTTCATTTGGGTGTTGTGTTTAATTTCTGAGCAACTCGTAGAATGCAACAAAACCTTAAATACTTCTTTTCTAAGCATTCATTACATCAGTAGTAAATATATTTCACCAGGAAAAAAATGTATATATATATATATATATATATATATATATATATATATATATATATATATATGGATTCACTTTAGAAGCTCGAAATACTGAAATGTCGAAATTCTGAATTTTGAGCCCATAAATTGGAATCCTGAAACGAGCAAAAGCTCAGAAGCACGAAATTCAAAACCTCGAATACCACAGGTTTTGAATTTTGCGCTTCTGAGGTTCCGCTGTGGTTAGAGATTCAGGTAAGTGTGTGTGTGTGTGTGTGTGTGTGTGTGTGTGTGTGTGTGTGTGTGTGTGTGTGTGTGTGTGTGTGTGTGTGTGTGTGTTAAGGTTTTTGGGTAGGGGCTGTGGTGTGTTAGTGTACTTTGTTGCTGTGATGTGTGCGTGCGAGCAGAATGTAGCTTGTGTGGTGGTGTTGTGCGTGTGTTTCTGTGTAGTGTGACCTCGGAGTTAGAATATTTAAGTAGGGTGTGTGTGGGGGTCACAGCCCTCCACATGGGGGGTGTAGGGGGCTTGCGCTCCTGCTTTTACATAGTAGAGAGCTTGTGTTTGTGTATGTGGGGAGGATGGTGTGTGTGTGTGTGTGTGTGTGTGTGTGTGTGTGTGTGTGTGTGTGTGTGTGTGTGTGCAGTAGTAATGTGAAATTCAAAATCTCCTGTGTGCGAGATTTTGAATTTCGCGCTTCTGCGTTTTCTATGTTTTAAAGATGTCACTTTATAGCTTCAAAATACTGAATTTCTACATTTCAGTATTTCAAGGATATAAAGTGAATCCATATATATATATATATATATATATACACACACACACACACACACACACACACACACACACACACACACACACACACACCACATGCACACATATTATTTGCAGCATGCCATAATGAAAATATAAGCACTGAGCAATAAAGCTATAGTCAGAATGCATAGTTAATAAATTGAACACAGTAAAGTAATGATGTTTATCTGGTGTAAACAAACAGCCATGTGAATGTTTAAAATGTATTTGTTGAGCAATAACTCCCACATTGACCCTCAGAAAATATAGTAACCGAGGGTTTGAATATATGGAAATAACATTTAGGTTAGCAGGGGTCTGAAGGTTTAAAAAAGGTAACTGTATATATTATTCACATTTTATTTCTTATGACAGTCATGCACATATTTCAGATGGAATTATCTTCTTTTCCTAAGTGCAATCAAATTGCATGAGGAAATGCACAGTAAAAATGACACTTTCCATGTATCTTTTCCTAAAATTCTATAAAAATATCTTGAAGCAGTGAAAAAGTATAGAAAGTAATGTCTTTCGGCTTTTCTCGGTCAGGGGTTGCCACAGCGGAACTCCGGTCTGCTAATGATTGGCAGTGGATTTTTACAGTGCCAAGTCGCCAGCCTGATGCCCAACCTTCAAAGAAGGCGCGCCCATTCATGCACACACCTATCTGCATGTCTTTATACGTCACTCAACCACAGGGAGGACATGCAGACTCCACACAGAAGGCGCTCCAGCTGAGAATCAAATGGGACAGCTTCTTGCTGTGAGGCAACAACGCTAACCGCTGCACCATTGAAATTATACTCAAATTCCCATTAGAATAGTCTTTTGCAATTTGCAATGCACAAGATCTGCAAAACAGTAATTTCAAAGCAAAAGTGTAGATCTCAATTTTCTTCAGAGTAAAATGAACAAAAATATATCAAAACATAAATATAAAATGCTATTATGATGTCATGCCTAGCAGTGAATTTTTTTTTTTTGCTTTTTATGTTAAGACATAAAAAATTATATAATTCTTTATTAAAATTCAAGGTGTAGCCTGATTTCATGGTGCATAGTAATAGAGCCTTGTCTGTGATCCATGCAACATGAGTTTGCTTAGTGGACCCTTACACAACAGGAGCCAGTCAGAGAGATAGACAAAATGAAGGATGTGGTTTGTTTGCAGGGGAGGGGTTGCGGGCACTTGGAAGCACACAGTTAAGTGTGATTCCCAGGGCAGAGACTAAAGAAGACCACTTTTTCATTGATGGAAAAAGGACTGCTTACTGGCAACAACTTTTGAGATACTACTACTACTGCAGTCAGACTATTGCAGGTCCTCCTTGCCCTGCTAAGCAAGGCACATGTATGGAGGTAAGGTCATAAGTAAAAACTCTTGAGCCATTCCTGATGACTGTCTTAATGATGACCCCTTTCAGCTGAGACTCACCCTCAAGGATGAGGGAATGAATGGGTCAACTGGCTGGAAGGGGGTTGATTGTAAGCAGGGGTAAAAGGTGCAAATAAAATCAAGAAGCACCTACTTCAGCTGCTGGACTACCTTGCTGACATTTTAGGTTCAGGCTTAATTCCTTATTCTCTCAAAAGTGCACTTCTGCAAGTTTCATCTGGACCAAGATGGTATTTCTTTAATACTACTGAAAGTTTTATGGCTACCTGAGGGGGGTATTTTCCTTCTGAGGCTACTGCTACATGACCCATATCTCCCTGTGAATTACATTTTATCTTGGAGACTTTTACACTGACTCCCGTTGAACCTTCTGTAGGTCTCAGATTTTTTCCTAAAAGATGATCCTTTTGCTGCCCATTAGATCTGTCTCAAAGATCACTGAGCTTCACGTCTTCGCTTTTTATCCACCTTACTTGATCTTACATCAGGACTGCACTTTCCTTACGACTAATTCCTTCTTTATTCCTAAGGTGGCTGTTGCGTTCAGTCTTAATTACCCCATTAATTAACTTGCCTTCCTCATTGCTCTAACTCTGGGAAGTATATCTTGTACTATCTGGATGTTCAAAGAGAGTTAAGGTACTACTTGGACAGTACTAATTCTGTCAAAAACATTCATGGTTGTTCTTTGCCTATGATTTTAAATCACCATGTCAGAAAGTTTCTAAATTCACCTTAGCTTAATGCTTTTTTAAGCTCTGCTGTGACTCTTATGACAAGCAGTTACTTCATTTTTCTAAGACTCACGCTATTAAAGCTTCTTTTTTTTTTACCCCAGACCTAGCTTCTGGGTATAGAACATCCTTAAGCTCCACTGTGATCAGGTGTATTATGGTCTAGCTCCCATCCATCAGGAAGAGCTTGTGGCACTGTCATACAGGGTTCAGAAGATGGACCTACTCCTTTCAGACTCAATATATATATATATATATATATATATATATATATATATATATATATATATATATATTCCATAGTGACAGATCATAAGGCTGAATATAAAATATTTAATTCTACTTCTTAGATTGAAATATTCTCTCCTGCAATTGTCTGCAGCTCTTTACAGAATCTGGATGTCAATCAAAATGCTCACAATAAAGTCTTGAAATCATTAAATGAAGTCTCTATAATGAACCCTACTGCACTGCTATTTCTAACGCTGACTTCCAGGTCTCTCCAGAGCCATCATATGTCTTAACAAACTAAAAATTAAACTCTTCAGTGAATATTATTACCCACTTATTTATAGCCAACTTCATTTTTCTAACAACACTCTCATGCTTTGTAACTCTTGACAACCCCTGTTCTGATTCAGACCATGTTTCACTTCCTGCTGAAGAAAACTTCTTCCACAAACTAACACCCACCTCCTGGAAAAACAAACAGTCTTCATCCACCAAAGTATCCAAAAAACTGCTCAAAGACCACTTTAACTAATATTTGTAATGTAAATGACTTTATACTCCTTGCTGAGCATTTCCACACTCCTTAGTTTACCAGTTACCACTTTTCTGTAAACAGAAATGCATCCTTCTTGTGGTTGATATAGTTCTTTTCTCTATTTTCCATACCCTTTATGAAATAAGATTAAAGTTTCTCTTTCTCTATTTCTCCTATGTGCTATAGTGTTTTCTACTTACTTTATTGCTTTACCACTCTTAACAGCTTGTGAATTTTATGTATGATATTCTCCTGTTCTTTGCTCTATTGCTTGAACAACTTAATGTTATATACACAATACTCTCCAGTTCTAACCCAATAAAATATTTCTGTAATGACTTAGAACTGCCAAATTATTTCCTAGAAAATCTGTGCTTAGTAGAGGTATAATACTGTATGATATGTTTTGTTTTCATTTCTTGATTTCTGTAAATCTGCCTGTTGCCCTTGGTCATGCCTGAAAAGGGTCATTAGACCAGTGTGCACTCTCGTTTAACAAGTGTAAAAATAAATTAAACATAAATAGGTAAACCCATCCTCTGACACATCCAATTTTCCCCTGACTTGGGTGTTATTGTCTTGTTTTCTTGACCTGTGGTTTTGCCTCAGTGTGGCTGTCTCAGATCTGGAAATGGGACACATTGTGATGCATTACAGAATGAGGGGTATAGTGCAGCAGCCTGGATGAGTTTGGAGAGCCAAGAGGTCATAAAGCCTGCAGCCTTAGTCTGCGAGATTAGGTAAGGTAGTCCCAGTTCTGCAAATATACTATACAAAAGGTACATAATTTTCTTTAAAAAATAATTCCAACAAGTACAATGACAACTGAAACTGAATATTTCTGCGAGAACGCCGATAAGTGCCTCTACCAATAAGGAAATAAACGCGATAACCAAACTGTGTATCAATCGTGTTTTAATATAACGTAAAATAATAAAGTGGACAACTCCAAACTAACAGACAAACTGATGGCAAAAAGGACAAACTGGTAGAAAAGAACAAGCAAAGAAACAAGCTAGTTAAGCGCTTTCACCCAAAAAAACTGGGCTTCATCAGAACTGGCTTTCAGTTATTACATCACCAAATGGAAGCTTTTTTTTTTGGCGCCAACAGGAAGTTACAAATTTAAAGTGATATGAGTACTACTCATAAAGGTATTTCATAGTCATAGACCACTTGTCAACCATACTAGAACAAAACTAATATAAATACAAATGTAAATAAATAAAACTTGTAGAATACAAAAATGTCTAAATAAAACTACTAAATGCATCTGACTAATATTCTGATATGATATTATTACCACAGATACAACGAATTGTAATCTGTGGAATGAATAAAGTTGATATGAAGTAAAATGTATTCTGTGCCAACAATAACATAAATATGTAATTGTGTTCAGTACACACTATAACACAGAATATAACTCAAAATGTAACATATGTTGAACAATGCTGGACACAATGTAATCACACTATATTATAAAAAAGAACTGCATATACTATGCATAAAAAATTCCATAAAAATACCATAAAAATACATTAAAAAGTATAAATAGAACAAAAATTGATAAACTGATTCCTAAAAAAATTATTTAAAATATTTTGAAAAAACATTTAAAAATTTTTTTTTAAAAAAACTCTTTCAAAAAATATATATTATAAAAGTAATAATGCATATTTTTTAAAGTGATAAAGACTAGACGAAATAAAAATTTTTTTTTTACATAATCTCCAAAAATGGTTTTACTGAGATGTATTCATTCAGTCCTGGGGGAGTTGTGGCATCCAATAAAATTTGCCACTTCGCTTCCTTATATTTCAATATGGGTGAAAGCGCTTAACTAGCTTGTTTGTTTGCTTGTTCTTTTCGGAGTTGTCCGCTTTATTATTTTACGTTGTATTAAAACGCGATTGATACATAGCTTGATTATCGTGTTTATTTCCTTATTGGTAGAGGCACTTATCAGCGTTCTCACAGAAATATTCAGTTTCAGTTGTCGTTGTACTTGTTGGAGTTGGTTACTGCTATGGAGCACACCGGTGCGCTACCTAATCATGAGGTGGTCTCTAATTTGAGTCCTGATAAGGATAAAGATGGCCTGGAGAATATTCTAGAGGACATACTCACTTTAAAAGGTGAATTAAAGGGTTTAACCTCCTTGGTTAAACAGTTACTTTAGAATGGTAGAGGCGAACTGGAGTCTGGCAACCATGGTAGCCTAGTTCTATTTAAGCCACATGAGAAATCAACTTTTAACTCAGGTACTGGTTCTTTTCCATCTTTAGTGACTGACAAGGGTCAATGTGAACTAGTAAGTAATACTAAATATGTCAATGCCATACCTTGTAATATTAAACCCTGTGGCAGAAGTGAAGAGCAAGCATCAGTGGATAGTTTGGACATACCTAATGGCCAGGGAGCTATTAGAGATGATGTGACTAATGGACTTGATATACGTGAATCCTTTAATAGTAGTAAAATCAATCTCACTGATTTTACTTTTGATTTCTCTGTATATGATATTAATGAAGAAGCTTTAAGAACTGGCGCCAAACCTAAGAGAACATTCCCCACTGTTACTGGACAAAGTTCACAGTGCAGGAAAGATATTGACAATTCTAATCCTGGCCTGTCCCATAGTGTGGGAAAAACGAATGGGCCATACCTGGGAAATATTGCCAACAATAAATTTAATAATTTTTTGACTGTGAACCACAAAATGGATGAATTTGGAGGCAGCAAACCTACATCAAATCCGGATGGTTCTGAATATGGGACTTTAAAAAATATGATTTTTTTATTAGGCAAAAAGCTAAAAAATATTAATGGGCTTAAAATGGATAATGCCTATTTATCTAAAAATATTGACAAGAAAATTGTGCCTATGGGTTTGAGATTTTTTAAAGTACCATTAGAGGTTGATTTATCTGGTGAGGTGATGAAAGAATTCAATGCTTTTTTTGATGTTTGTGGTTTCAACTTTATGCAGCTGCTTATTAAACACAATGATGAGAAGCTTAGTAAATTAATTAATGAAGCTGAAAAGTTAAACAACAGTATTATTGATGATCTCTTGTTCCCTGAATGGGAAAATCTATATAATAAACAATTTCAGGAAGCTAATAAATGGGCATCTAATTTAACTAAACATTAATTCAAAAAATTAGAAAGGGGCATTGAGCAATATACAAGGGATACAGCTTATAATTGGCCAACTGTCAACAATGACACAGGTCATAATAATTTTAATGAGGTCCCTCACTACAGAGGTAACAAGAGATTTACACATCAAGCTATTAATCACAACTATAATAAGCAAACATATGGGAGAAATAAGTATGAGGGGGATTTTCAGAAGGAGACGAGAGAGTACACCCAACCTTACAGGAATGGTTATTAGAACCATGCGGGGAGAACAAAGTATTAGAAGGAAACGTTAGGAATGCTACTATTTGTCACGGACATGAGAAAGGAAATTATATTGTAAGAAGTGGAAACATTTACAGGTACAACAATTTTAACATATTCAATTATACAGATGTAGTCATAGACAAATCATACTTTGATTTATTTGTCAAAAGGATGAAATACATCCCTAACCCGAAATTTGATATTGTGGACATCATTATAGATTTCAAAAAATTCACTAGAAAAATTAATTTAAATATTTATTTCAACAATATTCTTAAAGCAGGTACTGATTCGTCCGAATCTCATACAGATGCTAGTACACAGTTAAATAAAACAAGTTTATTTACACCCCCAGCCCATCCCAAAGTAGAATTATATGAAAAAAATTACAACTAGAGAATTATACAGAGAAACTAAAATGCTGAAACAAATAACTAGCATTAATAATTTGACCTCTGAAGAGAGAAAGTCTTTAATGAATATTAGAGAGAACCATAATATTAGAGTAATGAAACCCAACAAAGGGGGTGGAGTTGTCTTATATGACAACATCCAATATACCAAGAAAATCTATGACATCCTTCACTATTCTGGTAATTACCTTACTATTTCCTTGAATTAGTTGAATATAGCATACTTTAGGATAGACTCCTATATTGAGGAATATTATATTGATGGACGAAAAGCTAAAGAAACATATGAATATTTAAAGGTTAAGTCCCCTAAACTTGCTACTCTTATAGGAATTCCTAAGGTTCACAAGAATGTAGTTGACCCCCCCCCTTGAGACCGATTGTTTCAGGAAGTAAATCAAAGACTTTCCCGATGGGTAAATATATAGACACCAAATTAAAATTCTTGTATGAAAAAATTCCACATATGGTCAAGGATTCTTCGATGTTTTTAAAAAAATTACCTAATAAAAAGGAATTTTGGCAATATTTATTTTTTGACCATAGATGTAATTGATTCATTTTTTTGTATACCCAAGGAAAAAGGGTTAGAAGCATTCACCAGTAGTATAAGGAAACATGCCAATATGACATGGGACAACACCTGCTTATTAGAAGAGATGATGGCTATTGTTTTAGACAACAATTTTATATTCTTTGAAGGAGAATATTTTAAGCAAATTAGAGGTGTCACGATGGGAGCAGCGTGCGCTCCCATTTACGTTAATCTAGTGATGCTTCATTGGGAAGAAACTGTGTTGTTCAATACTGAATTTTTTCAGTATATTTCATATTATTCATGTTTTTTTTGGATGACATTTATATTTTATGGGAGGCTGATGAGATTAGATTAAAATTATTTTTAAATTTTTTAAATAGTAGTAGTGAATATTTGAAATTTACGCATTCGGTTAATAAAACCAGAGTACCATATCTGGACACTTTTATATCATATCATGAACAGAAATTAAATTCCACTATATACAGAAAAAATACTTTTTCCAACAACTATTTAGAATATACTAGCTGCCATCCAGAAAAATTAAAGAAAAATATATTCAAAGGACAATGCGTTAGGGCAGCTCGAATGGCATCAGAGGATGAACAGTTAAAAGTGGAATTGGAATATATAAAAGACTTATTTATACAAAGAGGATATCCTGCTAGTATGTTGGAAGACGTAATTACATATATAATGCATTACAGAAATATTAGGTATAAACCTTTATTAGGTAGTCAGTTTATGTGTGATTTACAAGTGGGGAATGTATCTCCAGCAGAAGATACAAACCTAAACCCTGAAAGATTTAATAGAGCATGTATTTTACAGTTTAATTTAGCCACAGACTATATTAAGAAAATTATAAGCAATTTTGGTACATTTTAGCTGATGACACCCATTTGTCCAAAATAGTATGTAATGGACCCAATTTTATATATAGAATGGGGATGAACATCAAACAGTTAGTGGAATTAAAGAATTACAACATCAGTAGTAATAAAACTAGTGGACTGAGTACATTTAATGGTACTAGAAAATGTGGGTCTTGCAACCAGTGTAAACATATTTTGGAAGAAAGACAGTTACAGCTTGATAATGTACATAGGAGTAGAATTACAAGCAAGGCAGGTAACTGTAACAGTAAAATGGTGGTATACCTAAGTAAACGTCAAATATGCTCTGGTTTTTACATAGGAAAAACAGAGAGAAATTTTAGGAAAAGGATATACGACCAATTATACTGTATAAAGACTAAAGATAATAACAATGCTCTTTATAGATACATTAATAGGGAAGGGTCTGACCATGTATTTAAATTTTTTATTTTAGAAGTAATAAAGGCAGACCCTAAAGGAGGAGATAGTAAGTGATTATTGAAATATAAGGAAGCGAAGTGGCAAATTTTGTTGGATGCCACAACTCCCTCAGGACTGAATGAATACATCTCAGTAAAACCATTTTTGGAGATTATGTAAAAAAAAAATTTTATTTCATCTAGTCTTTATCACTTTAAAAAATATGCGTTATTACTTTTATAATATATATTTTTTGAAAGAGTTTTTTAAAAAAAATTTTTTAAATGTTTTTTCAAAATATTTTAAATAATTTTTTTAGGAATCAGTTTATCAATTTTTGTTCTATTTATACTTAACGTATTTTTATGGTATTTTTATGGAATTTTTTATGCATAGTATATGCAGTTCTTTTTTATAATATAGTGTGATTACATTGTGTCCAGCATTGTTCAACATATGTTACCTTTTGAGTTATATTCTGTGTTATAGTGTGTACTGAACACAATTACGTATTTATGTTATTGTTGGCACAGAATACATTTTACTTCATATCAACTTTATTCATTCCACAGATTACAATTCGTTGTATCTGTGGTAATAATATCATATCAGAATATTAGTCAGATGCATTTAGTAGTTTTATTTAGACATTTTTGTATTCTACAAGTTTTATTTATTTACATTTGTATTTATATTAATTTTGTACTAGTATGGTTGACAGGTGGTCTATGACTATGAAATACCTTTATGAGTAGTACTCATATCACTTTAAATTTGTAACTTCCTGTTGGCACCAAAAAAAAGCTTAAATTTGGTGATGTAATAACTGAAAGCCAGTTCTGATGAAGCCCAGTTTTTTGGGTGAAAGCGCTTAACTAGCTTGTTTGTTTGCTTGTTCTTTTCTACCAGTTTGTCCTTTTTGCCATCAGTTTGTCTGTTAGTTTGGAGTTGTCCACTTTATTATTTTATGTTATATTAAAATGTGATTGATACACAGCTTGGTTATCGCGTTTATTTCCTTATTGGTAGAGGCACTTATCGGCGTTCTCACAGAAATATTCAGTTTAAAGAATAATTCACATTTACCACTCACAGTGACTTTTTTTTGTTACTGCAACCAGATGACTTTTTTCAGATCTCTTTTTGCAATGAATTTTTAATAAATTGCTGACAAAATTGTTTTAATAATGTATAGAGTAACACACACACACACACACACACACACACACACACACACACACACACACACACACACACACACACACACACACATGCATGCATATATCCCATCAACAATTAATTTCAAATACCATACTACAGCACTGCTGCTTTGGGGAAGGGAGACGAAAAAGTAGACCAATAAAATGAACACAACTAATTACCTGAACCTTCACCAGCACAATATAAGTGAACAAGCTAGCTGGAAACTTGCATTGTGCAGACTCACAGTTCCTCCTTTTATTAATTTAAGCTCCTGCAGTATGATTTTACATGAGGCCGTGTCAGTAATTTATAATGAGCAGAGTTCATTTTGAACACAGAGGTAGAAATTAATATAACTTAAAATGAATGGAAGTTATACGAGTCAAATTTAAGCAAGGAGAATTGATTAAATTGGCAAAAAGCACAGTGAAATTCATAACACATGGCAAACTAAGAATGTGTGTAGAGTCTCAAGACTTAAACAAATCGATTAAAAGGGAACAGTATCCATAACAGACAATTGAACAAGTTAAAGCAACTATGCCTAATGCTTTGCTTTCCTTTGTACTTTGTACAAATCAATGTTTCAGCAAATTAGGCTAGATCATGCTAACTCTAAGTTGTGCATATTCAGTACTCCTCTAGGTAGATACATCTTTCTGTGTTTACTATTTGGAATCTACTCTGCCCCAGAAGTGTTCTAGAGAGTTGTGGCCAAAGTAGCTAGATGACTAGATAGTGTAAGTTACTATAATATATCACCTACTTTGGGGCATTACCAAAAAGACCAATCCTGCTGTTCAGCAACACTTGAAGGAAATGCAGCCAATTTGGCTGTTACAGCCTACCAAAACTGTCAGGAGGCCATTCAGCATACAAGATGCAGAGTACAAGATAATCACACTCTCAAAGTGCCACTAAGCTAAATGTTGCCAAGCTAAGAGCAGCACTTTGACATCATTTTAATGGCATACAGCAACTGCAATGTAAAGTGCACAATAACATGTACAACCTCCCAGTGGAATCTCCAGCATGGAGTGATACATGTCAACAGTGGATATATGGAAGGGGATTATTGCTTGGTGTGAAATACCTGCATTAAACAATAAGGAGAGGCAGAAATGGTGCTTGATATGCCTGAGTTAAACTTGGGGAACTACAGTTTGTAGTTGCTGGCTATGGCTCGCATGAACTCAGTGTTGTAACTGCAGTATCCGCTATTGCCGGGAATCCCACAGAGAGAACTCACCTGAGAAATCACCACATATTTGGTGTGAGAGGGCTCCTTTGTATAGGAGAATGCTTATAGCTGATTGAAGACAAGCTCAAAAATTGGCCACAACTGACACAAACAGGCTGTTTTGGCACCCTGATCTGCAGCCAGGATGTGAGCATCTGGGGTTGCGTCATATACTGTATATAAACAGCATCTTTCACATTGAAGATTTTAACTGCCAGAGACATGTCCAAACAATAGGAGTCCCAAACAAGAATGACTCATAGTTTAAGGCAAAAAGGCTTGAAGTTGAACAAAAAGTAAGAGGTCTGATGCTATCAAAAGTACATGTGAAAACTATGTACATTCTTTCAAGTACATGAGTCATGTATTGATGTCAGAAGATCTGAAATTTAAGTCTGACAAGGTCAAAATAATTGAATATGTTCAGAAGTCATCTTTTAACTTCCCATATTTGTCATGGTTCATGTTTCTATCTGTGTGTGTGCGTGTGTGCGTGTGTGCGTGTGTGCGTGTGTGTGTGTGTGTGTGTGTGTGTGTGTGTGTACACACACACACATATATATATATATATATATATATATAATATAATATATATATATATATATATATATATATATATATATACACACACACAGACACATATATGTGTGTGTGTGTTTACATGGTCTATGTTCTGCCATCAGATGCACTAAACATCGAACGACTGAACATCGACCACTAATCAGTGAATGTTCAGTTCACTGAACCTGTGGGATGGGGAAAGTAACTAGTTGCCCAACACTTCCCCATCCCACATATGGCAGAGTTTCAAACACCTTTTTCTCTGCTGTAGTGCAGTCTCAGAGTTGGTGTATATAGTAAGGGGGTGTGACCTGGGTGGCTTTGAAACACTGCCGTGTGTGAGTTTTGAACACAGTTTAGAAGAGATTGTATGGACTGGCAATGCCCACTGTCATGTTGTACCCATGACTTGTAAATGTTTGTGCCTCGGTACTGACTCTCTATTTGTGGTGTTTTTTCCCACTGGTGTGCAACCATGGAGTTAGTTTAAATAATTAAGGGGTGGGGGCACAGTTGACCACTTGGGGTTACACTGGTTTGCCCCCCCTGCAAAAAAAGCTTTTTGTGGTATATATGTTATGAAGAAATATTTTTGAAGAAATGACTTTTCAGTGAAATGTATTTTCAGTCATTTGTACCCACTGTCTTTCTTTCAAAACTACTTTTCTTAAGCCTGCCCTTTCAAGGGTTGTGAGGACTACAATTTTGTGAGAGAGGAGCTGCATTCTAGAACTAGGATACAGTTCCAAAAAGCCTGAAAATGCATTTTTCTTGGAACAGTATAATAGCTTATGGACAAAAGAGTTTTGACTTAATGTTCTTAAAAAAAAGAGAGAGATGATAGCCATAGCATTTAGTTGCCAAAAGTTCCATTGCTCATTAATAATAAAATGGTTAGTGTGTAATAAAACCACAGACCACTTCCACATATATTAAGAAATATGACATTTTTCACAAAGCAATGGAATGACTTTAAAGATTATTATATTTGCAAAAATTTTATCAAGTTCATGGTAAACATGGCAAGCTAATCCCCACTGATAATACCTTAAGTGCTGTATATTTTCAATAGTTTAAACAACACATATTTGAGAAAGACCTAGAAGTCCTATGAATTATTTCCCAATTACATCTAACTGCTTAAAAACTAGAAGAGTTTAACATTGTAAAGTGAAGGCTGTAAAATGTAGTTGTTAACTGATATAATAATGAATGAATGACCAGATAAATCATTGCATCAAATTATTTGTTTACTTTCCATAAAAGATAACATTTCCTTGTTTCAAGGCTTACTGCTTAGAAGTTCTATTTTAAGTAAAGTACATGAGCCATATCTGGGTATGAGCAAATGTAAAGACAGAGCATGCTATATTCTTTATTCTGTTGAACAATCCAGATCCCCTGTTAACTTTCTCCTCATCCCAATCTCTTGTCTTTCTGCTCTCCTTCCAATTTTTAACTATTTTTTATCCTAATTACTTTTATCTCTTCTTCTCATCTCCTTTTTAACTTCATCCTATAAAGCATCAATATATATCCTTTCTAGAAGTATTAAACTGATTGCTATTGATTTATTGTTTTGTGTCATATTCTCCTAAATTATTTTATCAACTCATATTGTAATCATGACTTCCTGTACGTCAAATTTTCATTATTAGAGTCACTTATGTCAGATGTTTTTGCATTACATTTCTATGTATCTGGAACTTTTCTCCCCAGGTCTCCACTGAAAATGGACAGTTATGGCTCAGTCTGACTTTCCCGGTAAACAAATGTCAATTAATAAATAAAAAAATGGGCCAGAATGTAATAATTGAATGGAAACTCACAAATTCTCCCTGGGCTTATTTTGTGTGACCTGCCTTCAGGCAGGCAGTAACTCTTGCTGTTGCCCCACTGTAAGTCCTATTCAGAAGTTAAAGAAGATTTTCATGCTATTTGACAGTTGTCTTGTGATCTTCCAGTAGTATAAATATGCTGTACTATGTAATGCATACACTTTGCTAGTAGTATTAAATTGCCTTTAATTAAATTCTAACTGCAAGTACAGAAGACCTGTATTGATGCATCCTCCTGGAAGAATATTATGGATATTATGAATGTTATTTAACAGAAAGTAGAATGCTGCCAGTTTTTTTTTTTTTTTTTTTTTTTTGAATGTGTGAGAGTGGAATTATATTCAAATATCCATTGGTTGCCAATGTAAAGAATTTCAAAGATAATTGTTTACGCATTTCTCATCACTATGGCTTCATAGTTTGATTATAAAACGTGAGGTGGATGAATTTTACAAGAAAGGGCTGAAGTCTTACAGAAATTATGGGTATTCTTAATATCCCAATAACCTTAAATATAATGATGAGTTTAGAAAATAGCTTGTGCAAGACATATTATTGTTTCTTCGCCAATGAAGGGTCTGGGATAGTTTTTGATTATAAAATTATTTTGAGGCCATACTAAGTAATAAGTTAATATATTGGTTGACTTGGGACAGAGGGGTACTATATGGGAGCTGTAAGCTGCCAGATTGTTAATGTAAGCCATCCTATATATGTTTTATACCACAAGAATCTAAAAGGAGGCAATATTTAGACCGAAAGTTTGATGAATGATGCAGGAGTCTTCCAAACAGGAAAACTGAATTAAGACATTTGAAATCTGCCTTACCTCTTGTTAGAAATTCTTATAGGTAGACTATGTAAAGCTGTATTGGAAGCATGGAAACGCCATTGGTTGGTGAACAAATTGTCTGGACTAGAGATTTAAAGGAGCTGCGTAAACTAATAGGTGTAAGTTAATGGGTATTCTGTAAACCAGCAGTGTTCTATCAGAAGAGGTGTGGCCTGTTGTTGATGACATTATCTTGAGTTGTCAGTTTACTTAACTGACTTATGTCAGACATCCAAAGGCATAAGTTACAAAACTTAACTTACACAATACCAGAACAAGTAAGATGGATGCAGAAGGATCAGAAGTGGTTGCAAGAGTAGAGTTCCTAAAAGACAGCAAAAGAGAAGAAAATATCTGTGACTTCAACATTACATTGTCTTAGAGTAATAGGTCAAGCAAGTGATGCCTTCTCACTGATAGAGGATTTCTAGTATGGTTTGATGCAAGCAATGGTTTTAAAAAGTGTAAGTTACCCAAACCTGTGTCAAGAAAAATTAATAAATAAAATGGTTTATGGTAAATGAATGAAGATTAGCTATATACAGTGCAAATGTATAGAAATGTTACTATAAAGATGAAGTTGTAATTGAAAGGATAACTATAAAGCATTAGTATGCCATTTGTATAAAATGTATCCAGCTAAGTGAATTCCATATTGTCTTCAGAATGAAAGAGAAATAATAATGTTGATGTCTGAAAGAGTGTCCTTGTTAGTCTGTGGGTAATTATTTTTGTATGAATATTGTATGAAACTGAAAGGTTTGAAGGTGATAGATATATAACTACACCATAGTATCTGGTTAAAAATAAGCTTAAAAGAGCAAGTTACAAAAGAATGTAAGATTGATGATGCCCAGTACAAAAACACTAGCAAGTTTGTCTGAATTCTGAAATAATGACTGTATATACATTGTTTCTGTGCTAGCAACAAGATTAATAAAAGTGATTTTTTAACATAAAAAAGAAGGTAATACAGAGAAATGCAAAGCCTGGGGCATGTGAATTTGTCTTCCATGTTGTAAAGCACAAAGAAATAATATGGGCTTAACTTGAGATATAGCCTGAAATGGTGGCTCTGCGTCCATAGCTCTATGTGCTTCGAAGAAGATGTTTTATTTTGCAGATAAATAAATGGTTAAAACATCGGTGCTCCTTTGTAATAATTAATTTGAATGCAGTTTAAAGTGTGTTTATCCTTATATTTCTGTGAGATTTGATTTCTGAAATACCTTCAATTTTTCTCTCATGTTCAAAACATACTACACAAGTATATTCTGTAATTCTGTTTCTCTCTAACGATAAAACTTGGCATTGGTCCCCACAAGACAGATGACTTTATTTTAAATGCAAGTGCAGGATAATAATTTGTAACTCTATTCATGCATTCTTGGCTTCATTATTTCAAAGTAATGTTCCTTTGAAAGCTCAATGATGTCTGTTACTAACTAGTGCAAGTGAAACAGCTTGGTTGAGCTGTTAGATTCATATGAGCTTTTGCTAATGTTATTGAAGAAATGGCAGGGACAGAGTGATATAATCATTCTTGTCCAGTTGTTGCAGCCATTTTATTCAAAACTGGGCTCATACTGAATGTTTCTATTATTTTACTGAAATTAGTGTTGCCTCTAGAGTTTTTTGTTTTGTAGTTCAGCTGAGCTCTGGTGTAGAGGTTACAATACTGTACGTCATCTTGCTTAAAACTGAACTTCACATTCTTGCTACTTGTCTCAGGGGTGGTTTATCCAAAACAATAATAAGGCAAAGGGAATAAAACTCTTCTATCACATCAGAATTCATGATTTTCTTTTTATATTTCTTTCCTAATATCCGTATAAAATGTTTTTTGTTTGTTTAACTAACTTTTTGACTTGATAATGATGGCCTGAGCAAAAAAATCATGAGCAAGGAAGCATATTTAGTCTTTCTGTGAATACTGCCTACCTTCCTACGCCTCCAGAAAGACAGTTATCTTCTGAGTACCACTCTAGTGTTAGACTGGGATGGAAAGTAATACAGCCTCCTCCCACTCTGTAGGAACTGGCACCAATATCCAAAATAATACCAAACCACTATACAAGCATTTATATAGATGCATGGAATCAGGAATACCCGACAGGACTAAATCATCCTCCGCAAGGAAAAGTAATCCTGTCTGGGGATACCTGCAATAAATAAACTGTATAACAAAAGGAAAAAAAATTGTTGTCCAGGACTAAGAAGGAGCAGGTGCCCATTAGCCTGAACAGGCAAATAAGAGCACTAGTGAAATCCTCCAAAGCAAACTTCGAGTCCAAACTGGCCACATCTACTAGAGACAATCATAAGGCCTTCTTCACATATGTCCTTAATCTCAAAGGTAGCACCCAGATCTGTTCAGAGCTGGTGGTCAAGGATACCACAAATACAAATGCCGTAGATATAGCAAACTTGCTGCTTGAAAGATTCAGTGAAAACTTCACCACTCTGCCACCCAACAGTAACTCAGGACATCTGCAGTATCTGCCCCCTTCCCCTTATATCTAGGGAACAGGTCATCACTGCTTTCTCAAAGGCAAAAAATACAGCTTCCATGGGACCTGATAACATCCCAGGCTGCATCCTACATGAACTCAGGCAGGAATTTGCAACACCATTAGGTGCCCTATTCAACCAAAGCCTGAGTACTGGCTTTGTCCCAGCTGAGTGGAGGATAGCCACTGTCATCGCTTTGCAAAAAGATGGAGTATCCACCGATCCAGGAAATTATAGACCCATCAGCCTAAATAACCTGATCTGCAAGGCCATGGAATGGACTATTATGGACCTCATTAACAAGAACATTGGCAACCTCCAAACACTCAATCCCACACAGCTTGGCTTCGTCAAGGGGAGATCATGTCTGTTAAATTTGGTCAACTTCTTTGAGACAGTCCACAAAGCCATGGACGAGGGGAAGATGGTGCACGCTGCCTACCTTGACCTGGCCAAAGCCTTCAACACTATTCCCCACTCAGGCATAATATATAAACTCCCTCAACTAGGCATCAATCTATATGTTACCAGATGGGTAGCAAACTGGCTCACTGAAAGAACCCACCTAGTCAAAATAGGGGAAGCCACCTCAAGCAGTAGACCCGTAACAAGTGGCATACCCCAGGGTTTGGTCTTGGGGCCTCTGTTATTTGGGATATTCATTTCTGAGGTGCAGGCCAAAACCAGTGGGCTATGGCTGACCAAGTTTGCAGATGACTGCAAGCTGGGTGCTGACATCAATTCCCCTAGTGATGTGGACATCCTCCAAGAGGGTCTCACTTAGACAAATGACCGGTGCCAGAAACATGGCCTCAAGCTGAATACTAAAAAATGAATCATCATCCCCTTTGGGGAGCGTGATGTCCCCATAAATTATCACATTAATAACCATGTCCTAAGCATGCAATCAGTCGTGAGGGATTTGGGCACACAGGTTGATAGCAACCTGATTTTTGACCACCATGTTTCTTCCATTGTATGGAAAGCCTTCCACAGGTCCCACCTCATAAGTAAGGGCATCTCATCCAGGGACAAGGAGGTCATAACATCCCTGCATTCTTCCCTTATAAGGCCCATTATTGAGTACAACACCCTTTTCAGCATGCACCTCATAAAGCACATGCAGTAGCTGGAGAGACTACAGAGGTTCCTCACCAGGAGAATCCAAGGCCTCAAGCATCTACCATATACAGATATGCTAAAAGACCTGTCCCTCTACTCAGTTTCATACAGACTTCTCAGAGGTGACCTCTGTCTGGCATACAAGGTAATCATGGACCCCTACTTGATGGGACTGCTGTATATCCGCAAGTGAAGGTCTACTCAAGTAACCAACACACGCAGCCTCAACCTGGTCTGTGACATCAACAAAACTTGTGGGCAGGACAGATTTGTGTCCTAGAGACTCCCCCATCTGTGGATTAGACTCCCTCTTCACATCAAGCAGAGTACCTCTTTACCTCTTTTTAATTGCAACCTAGAAAACTGGATGGAAAACAGAAAATACAATTCCAGCTGCTGGACTGGGCCATTGGGTGCTGACTTGTCTAAACATGGGCTAAACTCTTGGCTAGGCTTATAAGGGCCTCAGGGCCAATAGCCTAGTAACCTCCTATGATCCTAAATGGCTACAGGCATATATTATACTACAGAGTGTCAGGGAGAAGAAACCAGAGCACTTGAATAAAATCCACAAAGATAAAATGATTGCAAATAGAAGGAATGGACAGCAAAAGATTCAACAGGAGAACCAAGGGTTGTTTTATGGCAACACTACTCAGTGCAACTCTCAGCCAATGGTCAGCTGTTCTCAAAGACACCCTGTCCAGGATACCACAGAAAATTACTTATTGAGTGTGATGTGACACTTCATTGATACAGAAACGGGAAAAGAAAAATTATGCACACTACTTCTGTAAACCCAGAAAACTACTAACTTATTTTAAACAAATGACAATATCAGTCATATTTATCCACAGACAACCCATGCATCCAATTAAAGCTAACTTTATTAACTGAATATATCTCAGATATCAGAGTATAATCAAATAAAAATAGCAGCAATTGTAAAAATGAATTTATTTTAATCCCCCACACACAGATGTGACTGTGATGCCCCAGCACTGGGCAATCAATCCTCACCACTGGCAACAGTGGGGGGATGTGCACACTGGGAGGATGACAAGTACCCACACAGTAAAGTGCAATTTCCCTTAAGAGCACACAGAGAACACAGACAGTCTGGGACTGTTTTTTCCCTCTTTCTCCAGATCCCGTATAAGACTCCCCACTGGCACAGCTATAGAGTTGAGATCTCAGCTGAGTGATCAAGCCAAGACCTCTAGCACCCTCTCTGTCCAACCACTGCTTCATGTCTTTACCCAAGTAGCTGACACACACACACACACACACACACACACACACACACACACTTAGAGGTTTGATTTACAAACACACACACACACACACCTGGGAAAGTATGACACAGATTTACTAAGCTATGCCCCCTTTGGCCAGACTATAAGGTAGTTTTGCCTGCCACCAGTCACTCCTTATCAGCTACTTTAAGGCCCTTAACAAAGGGTGTGTAATCCCACTGTGTAATGCTACTATTAATCCAAACAGTAGTTTGACCAAGAGCAAGGCTATTAGGAGTGGCCAGCACAGTGTCACCAAATAGATATGCAAGTACTCTAAGAGCTTAAATGTCTCTAGACAGACCAGCCACAATTGAAAGGTTTAAATATATTTAATAATGTTTGCGTCTTTTGGCTTTTTGCAGTTAGGGGTCGCCACAGCGGAACTCCGGTCCGCTAATGATTGGCAGTTGATTTTTACGTACCGGCTTGCCAGCCCTGATGCACAACCTTCAACAAAGGTACGTCCATTCATGCATGTCTCCATGCAGAAGATGCTCTAGCTGAGAATCAAACCGGACAGCGTTGTACTGTGAGACGACAATGCTACCGCAGCACCACCACTGCGTTAAATATATTTAATAATAAATAATAAAAAACAAAAACAAGACCATACTAAATATGCATTTGCAATGACTTCAGAGTTCAAAATCACAGGAAATATATTTAAAACAACATGGCAGGACAGTCTCAAATAAAAGCAGAAAACATCTAAACTAATCTTTACAATATTCCTTACTGAATCTAAAAGAAATTACTGTACCCTAGTTAACTTACTTACAGAACCAGGCAAAACAGATGTGGTGAGTGGGTTTTCCCAGCTGATGCTGCCAGGTCAAAGACAAAATACAAAATGCAATACCTCTCTCAGAGAGTTTTCAAATCAATATCTCAAATATTCATGCTGGATAATTGCAGCATGACATCACTTCTTGTCATCTGACTATCCCAGATGAAAACAATTGATGCAGCTTTTTGGCAAATGATGGTAGTGGTAAAATAATTTACATTCTTCCACAGTTAAGGACAATACAAAGAACTTCTAGTTCCAGACATTATATCTGCTACTGCATTGAAACTGAAAGATAACATCTCTTTTGTTTATAGCCCAGCCATAAAGTAACTCAACCTCAACCATTCTTCTGAAGTTTGTCTCCTCTGTTAAAATGCATACATCTAAACAATTACATTAGTGTATAAAGATATCTCTTCAGCACACATCTATACAATATGACCTACAGTTCTAATACATTTGCAATATAGGCACACAAATCATGTTGCCATTCACAAATGCCACACAACTACTCACAACACTTCAGACAGCTGGGCTGGCAGCATCTCCCTCTGTCGCACATCCACACAAATCACACTAATATTCACAAATGACATACAATTATTTACAAAATTCCAGATAGCTGGGCTGGCAGTAGCTCCTTTTGTTACAGTGACCATCAATTATTTCACCCAATGATCCCTTCAGTAGTCTGTCCATGTCTGCACAAGCACTTCACTGACATCAAAATGAAACATTTCCCCCTAATGACCCCTTTTGTGGCTTGTGTATTTACACAACTACTTCAGTGATACCAAATGAAACATTTCCCCCAAATGACCCCTTCAATAGTTTCTACATGTATTCACAAACACTTAACTGACAACAAATGAAACATTTTCCCCAATGAACCCTTCATTAGCTCGTCTATATATACGCAAGCACTTCCCTGATGCCAAATCAAATATTTCCCCTAATGACCCCTTCAGTTGTTTCTTCATGTACACACAGGCACTTCAATGACTTCAAAATTAAACATTCCCTCAACAATCCCTTCAGAAATGTTTTCATGTTTCACAAGCACTTCACTGTCATCAAAACCAAACATTCCTCCAATAACCCCCCCCAGTAGTTTGTGCATGTATGCATACTCACATACACATATGCTCACATACACACTTTAAGTACTTACTTTCCTCTCACATCCTGGCAATAGCACACATAGTGACTGAAAAAATATTTCAAAATAAATAAACAAAAAAAAAAATTCTGCAGTTGTGCTTCCTCTTCCACATTAACTACTTCCTTATAGGTTCATGGGTGTTTACTAGGCTAATGACCACAAGGGCCTTTTTAAGCCTAGCCATGCATCCCATATCTCTGACAACTTCTGGTACCCTTGATAAGTGTAAACAGGGCTTGGAAGGTAAAATATTTACAAGCAGGGGTCTTGGAGTTGAATCATTTACAGGCTGCCTGTGTCCATTAGAGATATAGGTGCCAAACTAGGAATGAATTTCTTGTTCCCCATTCAATTGTCCAAGTTACACTTGAATTGTGGTTTGGGAGGAACTTTTCTTCACATGGATGGAGAGCCTCTCTCCAGTAGGTCCTATTATTATCACAGGTAAGGTTTAAGTCTTTAGAATGGGTAATTCTGGTGCTGTTTGTTTTGCAGATATGCAGGAGGCTCATTATAGTGGGGTCTGACAATGCTTTGTATGCCAGGCATACATATTCCCTCAACAGCCTGTAGGAGACAGAATACAGAGACAGAGCCTTGAGGCAGTCTGCATAGCTACTTGCACCCTATATTCTTTTAGTGAGAAACCTCTGTGGACATTCCAGTTGTTGGATATGCATGGTTAGGTACATACCCCAGGAGCACTGTACTCAATAATAGGTCTAATGAATGCCAAATACAGAGGTACAATGACTTCCTTTCACCTAGATGCCATACCTTTGTTTATAAGTTGCACAGCATAGAATGATTCCCTCATTACTGTAGACACGTGATGGTTAAAGGCTAGATTACTGTCTATGTGTGCCCCCAAATCCCTGATTACTGGGTCAAGTCTTAGGGGTGTGTTGTCAATATGATAGTTACTAGAGGTGGATGACTTCACAAAGGATGTTGTTGTGCATTTCTTGGCATTTAGTTTTAGTCCATGGCTGTGACACCATTTGTTTGTCAGTGTCAACTCTTCCTGGAGAACATTTGTGTTGGTGGGCAATCCAATGACAGCTCCTAATTTGCAATCATCTGCAAAGTTAGTCATCCAGGGGCCACTGACACTGACCTTGACTTCAGAGAAGTAAATGCCAAAATGGAGCAGTCCCAGGACCAATCCCTGAGGGACTTGCTTGCGACTGGCCTGTTTGTCAAGGCGGACTCCCCAGTTCTAACTTCCTGGGTCCTATCTGTGAGCCAGCTGGGTATCCACCTGGTGACAAGTGGGGTATTGAGTCAAATGCCTTGGCCAGGTTAAGGTAACAGTATGAAACATTTTGCCCATAGCCATTGCTTTGGCGACCCTCTCAAAGAAGTCCACCAGGCTGAGTAGGCATGACCTGCCTTCCATGAAATCAAATTCTGTTGGGTCCAGTGTCTGGAGTTTTCCTATGAGGTCACTGATTATTTCCATGATAATTCTTTCCATGGCTTTGCATATGAGACTAGTAAGACTTATGAGTCGGTGGTTTCCAGGCTCTGTAGATGACCCGCCTTTGTGCATATGGATGACTGTTGTTATTCTCCATTCATGAGGTACCAAGCCTGTTTGGAGGCTACAGTTAAATAGTAAATCCAGAGGCTCTAGTAAGTCATGTTTCATGCTATTTACAACACATCCTGGGATATTGTCTGTCAAAGTCAAAGTCAAAGTAAACTTTGTCATTTACTACTATACACGTGTAGCCTAAATGAAATTTTGTGCATCAGCTCAGTTCTTGAGATTACAAAGCAAAGTGAAACAACACATACAAGTAGAGGAATAAACATAATTAACAAATGCAATACTACTCTCAATACATGCAAGAAAGAGCAGAGACATTTACCAATACTCATATACGACAATAATGTCTGGGCCCATTAATGCAGTGTTCTTAGATTTAGAGAGAGTATTAAGGACCCATTCCCTAGTGATAGCAGGGGGAGTTATATTTGATGGTATTTCCTGAGGGAAGGTTGAGGGGGAGAGAGGGGTAAAGTTGGAGCTGAATTTGTCAGCCAGTAGGTTTGCTATATCTTCTGGCTCAGTATAGGTGGCTCCAAATACAATGAGTTCTGCACACAATTGTGTATTACCTTTGAGGCTGCGGACATAGTTAAAGAATCCCTTGTGGTTTTCCTTTGCCTGGGAGCCCAAATTTATTTCAAATTTGTTTTTGATAGACTTTATTTGTCTTCTGAGTAGATTTTTTAGTTTCATTAGACTGCTTTTATCCTGCTGGGTGCTGTACCTCCTAAATTTTGCCAAGATTTTCTTGCTCCTGTTATACAGCCTATTGATGTTGTGATTCCATCAAGGTGACCTGTTTTTTGAGTTAGTTCTGTACTTCTTCCTGGTGGCTACAGCTACCTCTATGAAGCTATTAACATGCTTTTTTGGGTTTCTGTGAACAGTTCTGCATAGGCAGCAGTGGTCTTAGGGTATATGGAAGCTTGAAATTTTACCAGGTTATCACTTAATAGTAGAAATTAGCCTTAGAGTAGTTCCTGAATATTACAGGGTTAGTTGGAGTTCCAGGTTTCATTTTTAATTCAAAGGAGACCATTTTGTTGTCTGACCTTACCAGAGAAGTCATTACACAAGGGGGTGTGCAACACTCGCCCATATTAGTGAGGACCAGATCCAGTATGTTTGCACCCCTGGCTAGTGCACTGACAGTCTGATCCAGGGAATTTGCGTTTACAAAATCCAGGAATCTCTGTGCCTGTACATTTGGTGTCATATATTATTCCCACTTCATAGTGGGTAATTAATCTCATCCATGAATATGGTTAGTGTTTCCAATAAGTTTAAATATGTTGTATGGGTTTTCTGGGTCATAGAGTGGGACCTATAGTTTGCAAGGAAGTTGTATTGGATTTTGCCCATGGTGATTTGAAAGTGAAGGTCAAGCGCTTTGTCCAGTTTGATCAACCTTGAGATATATTTATTTTTGATGTAAATCAAAACACCTCCACCTTTAGTCCCTGTCTTTGTAGTAGCTGTTCTAAATGTGGGGAAGAAATTATAACCTTGCACTGTTGGCGTGCTCTCCATGGCTTTAAACCATGTCTCAGTGACTGCACAGATGTCAGCATTCTCTAAAGTGAGGAGAGCTTCTAGGCAGTAGAATTTTTTGTTTAGACTCCTAGCATTGAGCAGCCAGAGTTAATAGGAAAGATTCCTCACTTCATCATGCAGCAGTCTGGTGAGTCACTCTTTGAATGACACTTCTGTCACTAGCAAATGCTGACGATCAGTCCCGACTGATGATGTTTTCAAAACAGCCTGACAGTTGTAAAAAGCAGGATTTTTTTTTCAGATTTCATCTGAACTCAACTGAAGATCAAGTAGTATTTCTATTTTTTTTCTGAGTTAGCACATCTCTTTTCTTTCTGTGTCTGTCTCTCTCCCTTTAGTGGGGGGGGGGGTACAGCCCAGTAGCCAGTACCATGAGCCACCACTGGTTATGATTATATTACTACTTTAAATCTTGTTATACCTCTTACTAATGAAAGAGTGGGGAGCTTAACAAAAAGAATAATGATACAGAACTACAATTTGGCTAAATGTGAGTCTGAAAATGTCACTAGAAAATATTTTCTAATAGCAGCTACGTCAAGATATGTCATAGAGTGTTCTCCAGAAAATAAATATACTAAAGATTCCCTATAGAAATTAACCATTTAAGATGAGATGCTGAATTATCTCAGCAGTTGATAATAATGCAACTCTGCGGGCTGCCAGATAACTGTTTTCTTTCTATTTTTTACAATTTAACATCAATACAATGTGACACAAAATGGATAAAATTGCAGTTTATTTGAATATAGTTGGGGGGGTTTTGTCATTCAAGTGGCAAGACTTCTTCAAAACTAACAAGAATTAATAACAAAATACAACAGCTGACACCGCATGCTCTCTGTGATAAATTTTAAAATACAGATGTAAAATGTTATATAGCACACATTTATGACAAAAGTGTAAAGCATATATGAGTGTGTCTGTGTCAACATAAGTGACTTTTTCTCACTAGAAGCATTATGCCTGCAAAAATGTCACCAGATGAATGTCACCACCACAAATACTTGTACTTTCAATGGGCGAATGACTCGGTTAAATTCCTCCTTCACACAAATGGCAATTTAATATATAATGCGTACCTGATGTTCCACATAGCATTTCTTGAAATTTTCACTATGAATTGTTTATAAGTGATTGAGATATTAACTCTCCTGTGTAGGCACCAAATGCGGACATGGGACATGTCAGTGACAGTGTGCAGTTACTCTTCATTTTGTCTCTGTAAGGGTTGGCTATTTGTCAGTTTTATCAGCTGATAATGTAATACATATCAAGAAGATATTGGTCTTGAGTTGGCACTATATCAAAAGTAAACAGCACTTATATTTCCCCATACAGGTGGCATTTTCCTTCACTGGAAGTATGTTAGTGCCAACCTCACATATGAAGTGATACACGTATGAAGGTGAAGATGTGCATAGTCTTTAAACCTAAAATCCCCAAATCAACATCTGCCCTCTCCATCCCCTTCTCTTGCGTTTTTGTTTGTTTTTGTATTTTCTTTCTCTTCTGCCTCTTCAGTTTTGCTATGTTCACTGTATACACTACACCCCTTCTCCAGCACCACCCTCAAAGCTCCACTGATACACCTTAAAGCATACAATTGTTTTGAAACAACGCTATGTTTTCACTTCACCCTAAAACATGCCTTCTACACATCCTCTTCCTTCCTTACTCCATTGCTGACAGTATATCTCTGCTAGGCAGTCAGCAATCCCGTAATAAGATTCAGATCAAATGAAGCTTCTAAGGTACTGGTCTGTGGAAGAATTAAGTCCTTTAAGATAAGTTAGCACCTCATTTATTGCCCTTAACACAACAACTATTGCCATTAGTGTACATGTACTATTCGAAAATCTGTAGCTCACCTTTTATTTATTTTTTTTTTACTGAAGCTTAGGACACAATATGGCTGCATGACAGTTTAGTATCTTGACAACACAATGAGATGTTCATTGCAGTTATATTTTCATTTATGCTACTGATTTTCACCTGAGGCTAATGTTACCATGGCGAACACTTAGAAAAAGGATGAGCATGTAAATGAAGGAGGACCCCTTGTTTTCCTGAATGCATTCTGAGTGGTCAGATCCTTGGCCTGGTTTCAAATTGTTAAAATATTTGTATACCTTTTTTATTTGTTAATCTGTCTGCTTGTCTGTCTGTTTCTCTATCTATCCATTTGCTTACTTCCTTGTTTGTTTGTTAGTATTAGAAGTTGTACATAATTGAAAATGTCCATATTGTAAAAATGAATGTGTGACCAACATGTTGCAGCCAATAAAAGTGCAGCAGGGATATTTCCATCATTTTTTTCAGTGTTAGTTTGGTACTTAAAATTTCTTACCTGTGTCTCATTTGAGTGCAATGCTCCTGATTTCCCCTTGTTGTTTGATTGTTTTTGTCTTTTTCTGTAAAAAAGTAGATTAATACATTTAATATGAAAGAAAACAAAATCTAACATATTGTGTCCATCATAACTATTTACTTATTTTCTAGATGTGCAACATATAAAACAACAGATCTAGGTGATGGATTTTAATTGACTATGCTCTAGCTCCTTCTGACGGGCATTAAATATGCATTAGTCAGTGCTACAACCAGACATCCATGATACCTGCCATAACATTGCCTTGCAAACTGAGCATGCCATGAGAGCCATTTATAAGTCTCAATAAAACAAGCATGTTTGTGGGGCAATCAGGTGTGTAAAAGAAGATATGGTATGTGTTTACCCCATTGTAAACTAAAAAAAAAGATCAATACATATTCTTTTGTTGTTGTTGTAATATGATTACAATGCCATAAGTTTCATTATTAATGCTTGCAAATCTCATAGTCATAGTCTGATGGCATCAAGCATAAATCAAAACTATAAACACACTGAAATGCTCAGCTGAAGGAAAGAGTAACTGGACAAGAATGAGACATTATTCGTTTATGGCTCAGCCCTTAATTAGCACTATATATTTTAAAATTAAGACCCACTGAAATGTAGAGGTGAAAAAATACATGCTACATTGTACTGGAACACTTTTTTTATAAAGACATGTTGGTGGGATAGGCCATTTATATTAAGATCTTTAGTTATGTTTGTCTCATATCAAGTATTTATTTTTATTTTTTACCAGTCTGTGGTACACTGATAATTAGTGACCATTTACAGGCAAAGCCCAGGTTAAAGTATTCACAGCTAATAAACAGCATATGGGCAACAGTAGAATATACAGAAACTAAATGTCAAATAAAAATATGTACTAAAAAGAAAAGCATAGACATAATGTACCTCAAATAGAAATATCAAATAAAGTATAAAGTCCATGGGATTTGCAAAAAGGACTACCGGTTTATCTCAAAAAATATGATTTTTATGTGTTTCCTTAATAACCTGTAAAATTCCTGATATCAAGATGTTCATATATGGCTTTGGAGGCATGCTTGACAGGGCAAGTAATAAGAGGAAGGGCATTACTATTCTTACCCATGTGTTATGTTAATTAATTTAGGAGCTTTGCTGATGATTTACTAGACAACAGTTGGACTTTGGGCAAGAAAGCATCTAATCAGAAATTCAGGAAACCAAAAGTCTTCTAGGCATCATTTAGGTATTAGTTTAATAGATAATGACTTGGCAAGCAGTTCAGGAAATGTAGCCTGATTTCCCAATTGCCCCAGAACACTGTCTGATTTAATAACTTGCTCAGAGTCACACAATGTGCAAATGGAGGCTGACAGAATTACATACTGGGCTACAGTAAGCTACGTATTAACAGCTCTATGCTAACTGTGTCAGACTATATATTTTTCTGTCTATATATATATATATATATATATATATATATATATATATATATATATATATATATATTTTTTTTTTTTTTGTGTGTATATATACACACATAATTTATATATATATATATATATATATATATATATATATAAATATATATATATATATATATATATATATACATACATACACATACATATATATATATATATATATATATATATATATATACATACACATACAGATATATATATATATATATATATATATATATATATATAGGAGCCGTTTATAATCTCAAAATACTGAAATGTTGATTTTCAGTATCTCAAGACTATAAACCCAAATGTTTAAAACAGAGAAAGTTCATAATCGTGAATTCGAATATCTCAAATTTGCGGTTATGGCCTTTCGCTACGTGATGTCCGGGATTGTGTGTTTATGGTGCGCGGTGCCATGTGTGGATCTAGGTGTTTTGTCAGGTGAGTGTTTTGTAAGGGATTTGAGTAGGGGTTAGAGTGTGTTTGAGTGTGCTGATATGTTTGATGTGTGTGTGAGGGACTGGAGAATGTGCATGTGTGAGTTTGCTTTTGTTTCCTATTTTTGCGATCTCAGAGTTAGTATATATAAGTAGGGGGGGTGGGGGGCACAGCTCCCCCCCCTACTTATGTGTGTACGAGTTGTGTATGAGTTGTGTATTTGTGTAGTTTTTGTTTGTTTATGTTGTGATGTGGGTGTTGTGGTGTATGTATGGTTTAGTGTATGCAGTTTGTTCAGTGTTTTGAATTTTGCTCTTTTGGGCTCTGGGTTTTGTAGTTTCGGTGTTTTGTGGATTCGTTTTTATAGTTTCGAGATACTGAAATTCGATGTTTCACTATTTCGAGATTATGAAGTGAATCTATATATATATATATATATATATATATATATATATATATATATATATATATATGTGTGTGTGTGTATATATAAAATGTCAGACTCAGACAAAGGGTGTAATAAAAATGTATTTGGTACACTGTGTAGATATTATTTTTAGCTAGATTTTTGGTGCTTCATGGAAAGTTTATTTATGATGGCAGACCATCACTAGCTTACCTTCACCACTTGTATTTTATTAAATCTGCTACGATTTTCCTACTTTGTCATACTAAAGTTATTTCTCAAAAGCTAAATTAAGAGTCATAAACTGAACGCAAAGAGTGCAGTCACATATACAACCTCAAAATATTATAAAACGCCTAACCAACTCACCCTTTCTACAGTTAGTTTTAAGAAAGTAACATGAAGTAGAAAAAACTAAAATAAAAATAAAACACAGGCTATATTTTACATTCTCTTCAATGTAAACCATTAACTTCACAAACTGCACACCAAAAATACCCACACATACCAACACAAACTCTTAAAACAACACTGACTACCTAAATCTACCCCGTAATGGAAATTGTGTTCCTATTAGAATAAAAAAGTTTAAAAAGAAGTACTAAAAATGAAATAAAACATTAAGCACTAGTCAAAATAGAAAATAGGCATCAGGAGTGGAATGTGTCCAGTTTTTCAACCTTAATTAAAAAAAAAAAAAAAAAAAAAAAAAAAAAAAAAGATAACTAAACCATAAAATAAATTAACAAATCCAGTCATGACCTTCACTACACTACACTACTAAATTAGGAAAGCACAATTGATGGTCAACTGGCCTGCAAACGCATCACAAAATATTGCAGGTAGAATATTTCATGCTTACATACCTCTCGACCTCTTATTGCAAGAAATCTGGAATGAGCATAAAATAAAGAGGGGATAAGGGTCCAAAAAATAGGGACAAATTTGAAATATTGCTCTTATAAAGTTAGCAAGTTGCTTGAATAAAATGATTTGTGTTAGCATGCATTTTCTGAAGGATGAAATATAAGATTACAATGTATGTTGTCATTATTTAGTGACTTTTGTCATCGATGATTTGTCAGAAAAAAACATACATTTTATGAGGAATAGAACAAACATATGAGCAAAAATCTGGATGATTCACAGGTATGCATGCTTAGTTTGTTGTATTTTACTATATCAGAACTTGCAAATCTTGAGATGTGCATTGAGGTTGTAGGAATACAAGAAGAATGAAAGAGTGAGTTTTAATTGTCTTTGTTACCTTTTCCTTAGTTTTCATGTTTATGTGACCTCAGAGCTATAAAGCATAGTGATCAGTGGTGAGGGAGCAGATCACCCATATTAGGGTGCAGGGAGCTTATCCCTTGCAAAATAAATTGTTATAGAATGTATAGTAATTTATTTGTAGTGATGTTTTGGTTCTGTGATCTAACCTACTGACAGTTGTAGTTAAACTATTAATTTCTCAATTAAACAAGATACAGTTAGTCATAATAAATCCATATAATGATGATGATGATGATGATAATAACAACAATAAAAATAATGATAATAATAAACTGATGCTACAGTAAAAAAGCATTAAGAGTATCAAAGTGCTAAAGTTAAAAAATACTAACAAGGCATTTCATTTATAAAAGTTTATGTAAATGACTTACAGTTGTATACTTTAAAAACGTAAACAGTTAATACAGCCCACTGAAATTAATGATAAACACAGTCTTAATAAACACATATGTACACATGCACACACACACACACACACACACACACACACACACACACACACACACACACATATGCATCCATGTACTCATGCTTGCACACACATGCAGACACACACAAAAAATGTAACATGGAATACATGTGGGGCGATTAGTTTGTGTGATATATGAAATATCTTGTATTGAAGAATAAGGGAATTCAGTTTGTGGTTTGAGTTTTCAGAGCTCCTTCTGATACCTGTACACTAAATCTGTGCAGTACAGGATATTTCACAAATCACATGTCAGACCCCTGTGCATCTATATAGCTATAATAACGTTTGTCTCTGATATGTTTAAACTTATCCTGTAGTGGCTCCCTGTTCTAATAAAGGCTTGTCACGCCTTTGTGAGCTTTCACATTAATGATACATTTTTGCTCCAACATTTTTATCCTTCAGAAGATGTACATAGAGTCATACCTTGGATTCTGGTTAAAGGCTTACTGTGCCTGCTCATTTGAACTTTTTCTGATATTGGTGCACCTTGTCTGCTGTAGCATAGACTAGATTCCGGCCTGCTGAATCTAGCTTTGTTTGTATAACTTGAGCACTAATTCAGGCCATCTTTTTTGGAGAATGTTCCCCTGCACCATTGTGGCAGGACTGTGTGGTTAGAACTTGTCAGATTGAAGACTGCTGGAACAGGGCTCAGTTTTAAGTTTTTTTACTGGTTAATTGGGTAATTTGTTTAAATCAGTTTGCTCATTTTCTATTGGCATATATAAAAAATTGCACTTTATTCATCTGCTTTTACTGTAATTGTCTTTATTCCCACTTTATTGCCTTATTTTACTTATGCTTCTTCTTAAAATTACTCAATTGTATTATTCTGCTGCAGTTATTACTACTTGATAGTAGCCTGATTAAATTGTAACTGTTATTCTAAGCCTTTTTGTTTAAGCACTTGGGCTTCAAACTAGTTGTTTTACATTAAGAAGGTTTGTGGACTGCATTGTTGTGGCAGAACAGGTAGCTTACATCCTTCTAAGTTGGGAATTGCTAATTAAAGGCTCAGTGTCTGTTATTCTAAAAGCGCATTAGCTCTGGTTTAAGCACTTTGGCTTCAGGCCAGTTATTTTACATTAAAAAGGTTTGTAGTCTGCACTCTTGTGGGAGGAGAGGCTAGATTCTGCCCTTCTGAACTGGGAATTTATGGTTAAAGGCTTATTGTGCCTGCTTATTTGATCTGTTTCTTTCTGAAATTTGTGCACCTTGTTTGCTGTAGCCCAGAAGTTAGTAGTTTATTGGCCATTTTGGGCTAATTTCTATCTCTTTCATTTCCTGCTATAAAAACTGCATTTGCGCAGTTTTGCGCACCAGTCAGTGCCGGTTAGCTAGGGTTAAACTATTCCTGGTTCCACGAAGTCTGCTCTTCAATTTTTCCCCTGGAACTAGACAAACTTTCAACTTAAGCACTCAAACCATTCATTTCATAGCCCAGCACTTGGTCAAAACTCATAGCAAGCACTAATTGACCCTAGCACTAGACCCCCTGTCCAGAAGGACAAGGCTCTCTATTCGTCCCTACCAGCTAATCAGTAAAACAGTTCACTTTACCTATTCAGGCATGCCCAAAGGGCAGTTTCAGGTGTACTCTCCAGTCTAACTGGTGAATCTGGGCATTTTGAGGCAATGTTACAACTGCCTCATGCACACAGACAACCCTCTCCTCCTACCACCAAACACTAATATATGCGAGAGATGCAATTATACAGCCAAACTGAAGGCAAAGCTCTTTCAGCCCAAGACTGGAACTGACAGTCAAGAGGAGAAGGAAAATACTTGCAACACACCACCAGTCTCACATAGACCTACTAAACCAACACTGGCAAATAACACACATAAATACACGGAAACATACACGGAGGCTCTAAATAAAAATCTGCAAACGCAACAGAGACCTCCAAAGCAGACACCCAAGCAACCTCCACACCCCATCACAAACCATGAAATACATATTTCACATAATCAGTGTGCCATGCAATCACAGCTCTTAAGGCAAAATAACATACCCAACACACTAGTAATAGGAGACTCTATAGTCAGGCACACTGATGTCCCACTAACTAGGCTGGACAAGGAGAAGGTTACATTTAGCTGCCTGTAGGGTGCCAGGATCAGCCACATAACACAAGCACTCAGGTCACTCCAGAACAAGTACAAATATGACTCTGTCATTGTCCATGTTGGTGTGAATGGCCTGAGATGTACCTCCCTGGACTACATGAAAAGAGATGTGGAAGAGCTCTCTGATCAAGTAGCCCAGGCTGGTATGACCCTGACCCTGAGTAGCATCCTGCCCTCACCAAGAATGATGCCACAGTATAAAGAAAAAATGATCAATTTCAACAATTGGCTAAGTTTCTGGTGTCATTCAAAGGGGATCCAGTATCTGTCCACCTGGGATGACATGCTCGATAAGCCACGTTGCTTCACAATAGATGGCCTGCACCTGTCACCCTTGGGCTTTCAAATACTGGCCAAGGCTTTTGCCACCCCCATAGTGCCTTTTTTAGACAAGGCTCAAAAGACAAACCCACCACCGTAAATAGCACAAGTAACCAAAAACTGAGGGTAATGCTACTCAATGCCAGAAGTCTAAACCTCAAAATGCATGCACTCGAGGCACTCCTCAGTATGGAGAACATCAATATCTGTGCAGTAACAGAAACCTGGTTTAAGGCTCCAGAGATCACCCCAGCACTACCAGGCTATAACTCATACCATACTTTTCGGCCGCAGAACCCGGACCGAAACACAAAAGGTGGGGGTGTATCCATATTCATCAAGGATACCCACACCTCCAGGATAGTGGCACAGCACAATGCCTCAGAGATCATCCATGTTCAACTAACAACAGGCAAAACTGCAATTCAAATTGTAGCTTGCTACAGATCACCCACCATGACCAAGGACCCCCATTCCACATTTCTAGAGACACTAGAAAATATGAAGGTCCTACCAAATGCCCTAATATTGGGTGATTTCAATTACCCAAACATTAACTAGGAGAACTACTCAAGTACTAACTCCCTTGCCCAACGCTTCCTAGAATTTATAAACTTGAATGCCCTGGATCAACTGGTCAACACCCCCACCAGAGTTGACAACATATTGGACCTGGTCATCACCAACATGGGTGACCAGAGGTCAAACCCTCACTGGTTAGATCAGACCATAGACTAATCGCCCTGGGTATCCACATTCTGCCCCTACCCCCAATCAAGGAAACCACCATGAAAAACATTTTAAAAGCAAACTTCACGTTACTTAAGACCGAGGTGGGAAGGTTCACAGCCCCCATGCTAAAGGACAATGCTGTCCAAGTTGCTGAATCCCTTACAAAGGCACTATGTGAGCACCTGCAAGAATGCATGGATCATGCTATCCCAAGCAAAACCAAGACTCACTCCTCCAAGAAAAGGAAACCAGTCTGGTGGACCCCTGCCATAAATAAGCTATACAATAGAAGGAGGAAACTAGTGCAGAAAAGAGTAAAATCCCAAGAAGGAAAGACATCCCTGATTAGTATCAGCAAGAAACTACGATCCCCCATAAAATCATCCAAGGCTAGCTTCAAAAGAAAAATTGCCAAGGACTCCAAAGATAACCACAAAGTGTTCTTTAGCTATGTCAAGAACCTAAGTGGTAACTCTCAGATCTGCTATGAGTTAGTGCAGAATGGCACAAAATACACTGAACCAACTGATATTGCCAATATTCTGGCAGACAGGTTTAGTGCAAACTTCTCCCCCCATCTCACCCCCTAAAGGGCCCATAACCATACCAGAAGAATGTAGTGCCCCAGCAATCACTGGCACACAGGTTAAAACAGCCCTATCCAAAGCCAAAAATACAGCTTCAATGGGACCAGATGGTGTCCCAGGCTGTGTCTTACATGAGCTCCAAAATGAACTAACCACTCACCTAAACACACTGTTCAAACTCAGACTCTCTACAGTCTACGTACCCATAGAGTGGCACACAGCAGCAGTTATCCTGCTCCACAAAGGTGGAGCCACAGTGGACCCCAGGAACTATCGCCCTATAAGCCTGACTAGCCTAGTCTGCAAGGCTATGGAGTGCATCATCATGAAATTCATTAACAGAGACATTGGGAACCTTCAAACATTGGACCTTACCCAGTATGGCTTTGTTAAGGGCAGATCTTGCCTCCTAAACCTGGTGGACTTGTTTGAGACAGTTACCAAAGCTTTAGATGAGGGAAAGGAGGTCCTCACAGCCTACCTAGACCTCACAAAGGCTTTCAACACCATTCCCCATTCTGGTATTATAGACAAGCTCACCAGCCTGAACATAAACCCCTACATCATGACATGGGTTGCCAATTGGCTCACAGATAGAACCCACATGGTGAGAGTTGCAGGCTATATGTCCGACTCTAAACCATTTACAAGTGGCGTCCCCCAGGACTCAGTCCTGGGACCCCTCCTGTTCAGTATGTACTTTTCAGAGGTACAAGCAAGCACAGGAGGACAATGACTGACCAAGTTCACAGATGATTACAAACTGGGGGCCATAACTGACTCTCCAGCTGATACAGACATCCTCCAGCAGGGTCTCACTGAGACGGATACCTGGTGTCAAAATCATGGCCTCAAGCTAAATGCCAAAAAGTGCATAGTCATCCCCTTTGGGAAAAAAAAGTACCCATGAACTACCACATATGTGGTAGTCCCCTAAATACAGAAAATGTAATAAGAGATCTGGGGACCCAAGTAGATAGTAATCTCTCCTTTGATAATCATATTGCTAAAGTGGTTAGAAAATCCTTCTATGTGGCCCACCTAATCTCAAAAGGGTTCACATCTAGAACAAAAGAGGTTATTGTGCCCCTCTACTCATCACTCAACAGACCCATCATAGTACAATGCCCCATTTGGGATGTATCTTACAAGACACCTGCAATAGCTGGAAAGACTACAGAAGTACCTCACCAAGAGGATTACTGACCTCAAACATATGCCCTATGCAGCCCGACTGAAGAAACTCCAACTGTACTCGGTTGCATGCCACTTACTCAGAGGTGATCTCTGCCTGACATACAATGCCATGTCCAACCCAGAACTGATGGACATGCTCCACCTAAAAAAAACAAATCCCTGAGAGCCACACGCTCTAGGGATCTAAACCTCACCACAACGATAAATAGGATGTGCTGGAGGGATAGATTCCTGTCTCAGGACTCCCTATGCTTCGGAACAGGATTCCAATCTACATTAGGCAGAGCCCCTCACTAACACTCTTCAAGAGAAACTTTGATGAGTGGATGATAAACAGAAAATTTATCCTGGGGATCACTGCAGTGGCTCTGCTGGACCAAGGCACAGGGAACTAATCTAAGGGGGCGGTGAAAGCCAACACATTCTGGCTAAGCTTATAGATGCCCTCAGGCAAATAGCCTAGTACTTACCTATGAACCTATATACAGAGATTTATGGGAAATTAAGTCTATGGTTTTGAGGAAATAAGTGATAGGAAGAAGGAAGGCACAGGTACATGTAACTTTTAGTTTGTAAGAATTAGAAAGGATTTGGAAAGCTTGGGTATGCTTAGTTGGTGACTCAAGTACTAGGATCAGCAACTACTAGAGCTCATCCACTGATATGGTTAGAAGAGGTTATCAGGGACCTGGGGACCCAGGTTGACAGTGGCCTTTCTTTTGACACTCATGTTGCTAAAGTGGTTAGAAAGACCTTCTACATTGCCCACCTGATCATGAAGGGATTCACATCCAGATCTAGTGAAGTCATTGTTCCTCTGTACTCTTCACTTATCAGACCAATGATCGAGTACAATGCCCCATTCGGGATGTATCTCACCCAACATCTGCAGCAATTGGAGAGACCCCAAAAGTTCCTCACCAAAAGGATAAAGGGACTCCAAAATCTGTCATATGCTGCCAGATTGAAGAAACTCCAGCTCTATTCAGTCGCATACCATCTGCTCAGAGGTGACATGTGCCTGACATACAAAGCCATGTCCAACCCGGAATTAATGGACATGCTCCACCTCAAAAAATCCAAATCCACCAAAACCACTAGAGCAAGCGACTTAAACCTTAGCACGGATATAAATAGGACATGCTGGAGGGATAGATTTATCACTCAGAGACTCCCTATGCTGTGGAATAAAATCCCGGTCCATGTGAGGCAGAGCACCTCACTGTCTCTGTTCAAGAGAAATCTTGACCTGTGGATGGGAGATCATAGGTTTACCCCGGGAATCATCTCTGTGTCACTGCTGGACAGAGGCACAACAAACTAATGGGCACAGTATTTTTTCATATATGGGGTGGCGTAAGCCACAAAACTTTGGGCTAGGCTTATAAATGCCTTAGGGCAGATAACCTAGTATAAACCTATGAACCTATGAACCTATATTACACCCTGGTTAAGCAGGCTGGGATTACTAGTGGTAAATGTGATTTATAAGGCTCATCCAATGATATTACAGCCTGGTTAAGCAGGCTAGGATTACTCATAGGATCATAGGGAGTTACTAGGCTATTGGCCCTGAGGCCCTTATAAGCCTAACCAAGAGTTTAGCCCATGTTTAGCCAAATCAGCACTCGATGCCCCTGTCCAGCAGGGACATGGGTGGAATCCCAGGGGAATATTTTCTGTTTCCTATCCAGTTATCCAGGTTGTGGTTAAAAAGGGGTAAAAAGGTACTCTGCTTGATGTGGAGAGGGAGTCTATTCTATAGATGGAGGAGTCTCTGGGACACAAATCTGTCCAACCAACAAGTCTTGTTGATGTCACAGACCAGGTTGAGGCCACGTGTGTGGGTTACTCGAGTGGAACTTGACTTGAGAATATGCAGCAGTTGCATCAAGGTGGGGTCCGTGAATGCCTTGTATGCCAGACAGAGGTCACGTCTGAGGAGTCTGTATGAAACTGAGTAGAAGGATAGGGCTTTTAGCTTATCTGTGTATGGTAGATGTTTGAGGCCTGGATTCTCCTGGTGAGGATCCCCTGTGGTCTCTCCAGCTGCTCCATGTGCAATGCGAGGTACATGCCGAAAGGCGCGTTGTACTCAATAATGGGCCTTATAAGGGAAGAATAGAGGGAGGTCAAAGGTCAGGTTGCTATCAACCTGGGTGCCCAAATCCCTCACGACTAATTGAGTGCTTAGGACATTGTTATTAATGTGATAATTTGTGGGGACATCACTCTCCCTGAGACCATGTTTCTGGCACCAGTCATTTATCTGAGTGAGACCCACTTGGAGGATGCCCACATCACTAGGGGAATTGATGACAGCACCCAGCTTGCAGTCATCTGCAAACTTGGTCAGCCATAGCCCTCTGGTTTTGGCCTGCACCTCAGAAAAGTATATCCCAAATAACGGAGACCCTAAGACTGAACCCTGGGGTACGCCGCTTGTTATAGGTCTACTGCTTGAGGTGGCTTCCCCTATTTTGACTAGGTGGGTTATATCAGTGAGCCAGTTTGCTACCCATCTGGTAACATATGGATTGATACCTAGTCGAGAGAGTTTATCTATTATGCCTGAGTGGAGAATAGTGTCAAAGACTTTGGCCAGGTCAAGGTAGGCTGTGTGGACCATCTTCCCTCATCCATGGCTTTGGTGACTGTCTCAAAGAAGTCGACCAAAATTAGCAGATATGACCTCCACTTGATGAAGCCAAACTATGTGGGATCAAGGTATTGAAGTTTGCCAATGTCTTTGTTAATGAGGTCCATGATAATCCATTCCATGGCCTTGCATATCAAGCTAGTTAGCCTGATGGGTCTATAATTTCCGGGATCAGTGGACACTCTACCTTTGTGTAAAGGGATGGCAGTGACTGTCTTCCACTCAGCTGCGATGAAGCCAGTACTAAGGCTTCGGTTGAATAGGGTGCCTAGTGGTGCTGCAAGTTCCTGCCTGGGTTCACGTAGGATGCAGCCTGGGATGTTATCGGGTCTGATGGAGGCGGTATTTTTTGCCTTTGAGAGAGCAGTAATGACCTGTTCCATACATATAAGGAAAAGGGGGCAGGTACTGGGGATGTCTAGATTTACTGATGGGGGGGACAGAGGGGTAAAATGTTCGCTGAGTCTGTCAGCCAGCAAGTTTGCTCTATCTACGGTATTTGTATATATGGTGTCCTTGACCACCAGTTCTGAACAGATCTGGGTGCTTCCTTTGAGGTTGTGGACATATGTGAAGAAGGCCTTATGACTGTCTTGAGTAGATGTGGCCAATTTGGACTCGAAGTTTACTTTGGAGGATTACCTAGTGCTCTTATTTGCTTGTTCAGGCTAAGGAGACATTTCTTCCAATTGGGCACCTGCTCCTTCTTGTTCTTGGACAGTATTTTTTTCCTTTTGTTATAGAGTTTACTTATTGCAGATGTCCACCAGACAGGTTTACTCTTCCTTCCAGAGGATGATTTAGTCCTGTCGGGTATGCCTGATTCCATGCATCTATATAAATGCTTGTATAGTGCTTTGGTGTAGTTTTGGATATTGGTGCCAGTTCCTATAGAGGGGAAGGGGGCTGTGAAGCTGTTTATACCATCCCTCAGGAGGCTGCAATCAGCTTTGGAGAAGTTTTTAATGCCTGATCCTAGCTAGAGGGAGGTTGGGGAGATGGTGACTTCGAAAGTGACCACTTTGTGGTCGGATCTTACCAGGGAGGATGATACTATAGAGATGCTGCAGTGGTTACTCATGTTGGTTAATATGAAGTCCAAGGTATTATCACCCCCTGTGGGGGTATTGACTAGCTGTTTCAAGGCATTTGCATTGACAAAATCAAGGAATCTCTGGGCACTTGTGTTCTGGCATGAGTAGTTCTTCCAATCTATGTTTGGAAAGTTGAAGTCACCCAGGATCAGGGTAAAGGATTGAAACTTGATAGATTCAACAGGTCCACGTAGGCAGATTGGGCATCTTGAGTCAGATTTGGGGGCCAGAATCGGGGTCTTGTCAATGGTTAACTGCACCTGGAGTGTCTCCTGTACATCATACAGTTTGATCAGCCTGGAGGTGTGCATGTCTTTAATGTATATTGAAACTCCACCTCCTTTGGTTTTACTGCCCACAGTTTCAGGTATGAATGTATGATGGGATGAGTAACCGGGTAAGGCTGGGGTGCTGTCCACAGCTTTGACCCAGGTTTCTGTGACTGCACAGATGTCAGCATTTTCTAGGGTTAGGAATGTTTGCAATGAGTGCAGTTTCATGTTTAGACTCCTAGCGTTTAGCAGCACAACATTAAATTTGTGTTTTGTTAAAATTTTTATGTTCGTAGTTTTAACCTCATCACTTTTCCTAAAATAGGCACTATAGGGGAGGCAAGAGCCTTTGCCAGAAGCCTGAAGCCCAGCTGAGACAGATGCAAGCCATCTTTGGCAAAGCATTGTGGTCTGTTGATCATATCTTCCCAGGCTGTCAGGTACTGGATCCCCCTGGAATGACACCAGAAACTAAGCCAATTGTTAAAGTCAGTCATTTTCTGTTTGTATTGAGGAATCATTCTGGGTGATGGCAGAATGCTGCTTAAGGCTAGGGACATACCTGCTTGGGACACATAATCAGTGAGGTCAATCATGTCTCTCTTCATATAGTCCAGAGAGGTACATCTCAAGTCATTCACGCCAACATGGACTATGACAGAGTCATAACAGTGCCTGTTGTTGAGAGATTTGAGTGCATGTGTGATATGGTGGATTCTGGCACCTGACAGACAACTAACCGTGACTTGCTCCTTATCCTTCCTGGTGAGAGGCACATCTATGTGTCTCACAATGGAGTCTCCTATGACTAATATGTTGGGTTTATGGTGAAGCCTTAGTGGTTATGAGGTACAAGTGTGTGGACTATCCATGGTATGTGGCGTGGAGGGCTGTGGAGATCGTGTGTGTTTTTCCTCTGTGGTCTTTCGGGTATGTTGATGTGGAGGACCTCTGCATATGTAGGTATGTGTTGTGTAGGTGTGGGTGGTGTTTGAGGTGTAGTGATTGTGTTGACAACCTTTTCAGTGCCAGATATACTGGCTTGATGGGGAGGGAGCTTTGACTCTAGGTTCTGCCTTGGAGGTCATTCGGGTATGTTTATGTGGAGGACCTCCGCATATGTAGGTGTGTGTTGTGTAGGTGTGGGTGGTGTTTGAGGTGTAGTGATTGTGTTGACAACCTTTTCAGTGCCAGATATACTGGCTTGATGGGGAGAGAGCTTGGACTTTAGGTTCCTAATGTAATTGCATCTCTCACAAATTTTGTTCCTAGGTGGTATTAGTAGATGGTTGTCCATGTACATAAGGCAGTTGCTACACTGTCTCAGGATGCCCATATCAACCAGACTGGCAGGAGAAAGTGTAGGAAATTGTCCATTCATATTTGTCAGAATCTGAGGGAGGCAGGCCAGGGAGAGCTAAGGGGTGGGCCTAAACTCCAAGTGCTTAAACCAAAACTAAGCACTTAGAATAACACTTAAGAATAACACTTAATAATTTAGACAGGCAATACACAAGCAGTAATAAATGCAACAGAATAGATGCAGTAGACCACTTTAAAGAACAGACAGCAAGTAGTAGGAAGAAGCAAAGCAAATGAAGTAACAGAGTAGTAGGAAGAAACACAAATTAGAAAAATATAAGCAGCTGAATAAAGTTTTTTTTCTTTGTTTTTTAAGTAAAAAGGGATAGAGCAGAAACAGAAGATAATTTAAAGAGGCTAAGGTTTTGTATTAGGTAGAATGAGCTAATGAGATGTGACTTGGAGGAGTGTACCCAGATCAAATTTACAGTAGGGGCGGGGCTTCAGCAGAGATCAGAATACAATGTCAGCAAATATATAAATAAGTCAGGCAAAAATAAGACAGTGCTGAACTGTGGACAGTTAAAGTGCTAAAAAATATACTTATCAGCTTTATATTTCCAGATTGTTTGAAAAGCACTCTCAGTCGTATCACAAGGAGATTCTATACTACTGATAAATGTGATTTATAAGGCTCATCCAATGATATTACACCCTGGTTAAGCAGGCCAGGATTACTAGTGCTAAATGTGATTTATAGGTCTTATCCAATGAAATTACTCCCTGGTTAAGCAAGCTAGGGTTACTAGTGGTAAATATGATTTATATGGCTCATCCAATAATATTACACCCTGGTTAAGATGGCTAGGATAAATAGTGCTAAATGTGATTTATGTTGGAGATGTGATCAACACCATGCAGATAATATACATATGTTTTGGAGATCCCCAAAAATTCACCACTGTTGGCATTATGTGCAACATGTGGTTAGAGATGTATATGAAACCTCCCTATTTAAAGGTTGAGTATTTTGAACTTTTGGCCTAATAAAATCTAGGCAGAAGGAAGAGATGATGGGTTTGAGAGCAGCAGTTTCTGTTCTAAAGACTGAAAATAGAGGGGAATTACTCAACAAGAACATTTTGAGTTGAGTATTTTTTTACAGCATATTTTCATTATTCTGTACTCTTTCAAGGATGTTAGCCTCCTCCTGCACACACCCTACAAGGATAGTAGCCTCCTTCTGCACATGCCCTACAAGGATAGTAGCCTCCTCCTGCACACACCCTACAAGGATGGTAGCCTCCTCCTGCACACACCCTACAAGGATAGTAGCCTCCTCCTGCACACACCCTACAAGGATGGTAGCCTCCTTCTGCACATGCCCTACAAGGATGGTAGCCTCCTCCTGCACACACCCTACAAGGATGGTAGCCTCCTCCTGCACATGCCCTACAAGGATGGTAGCCTCCTCCTGCACACACCCTACAAGGATGGTAGCCTCCTCCTGCACATGCCCTACAAGGATAGTAGCCTCCTCCTGCACACACCCTACAAGGATGGTAGCCTCCTCCTGCACATGCCCTACAAGGATAGTAGCCTCCTCCTGCACACACCCTACAAGGATGGTAGCCTCCTTCTGCACATGCCCTACAAGGATAGTAGCCTCCTTCTGCACACACCCTAGAAGGATGGTAGCCTCCTCCTGCACATGCCCTACAAGGATGGTAGCCTCCTCCTGCACACACCCTACAAGGATAGTAGCCTCCTCCTGCACACACCCTACAAGGATGGTAGCCTCCTTCTGCACATGCCCTACAAGGATAGTAGCCTCCTTCTGCACATGCCCTACAAGGATAGTAGCCTCCTCCTGCACACACCCTACAAGGATGGTAGCCTCCTCCTGCACATGCCCTACAAGGATGGTAGCCTCCTCCTGCACACACCCTACAAGGATGGTAGCCTCCTCCTGCACATGCCCTACAAGGATGGTAGCCTCCTCCTGCACACACCCTACAAGGATGGTAGCCTCCTCCTGCACATGCCCTACAAGGATGGTAGCCTCCTTCTGCACACACCCTAGAAGGATGGTAGCCTCCTTTTGCACATGCCCTATATCCCCTGCATTTGGAGGTGACTGTTTGCTAAGTATGGGGCTGATAGACCAATCAGTAACAATGTGTTTGTATGCTCTGAAAAGTGCTTGATCTTCTTTAAGGCTGATATGTAGCTGAGCTGAATTAATGTGTAAATAGTTGTGTTGTCAGTGTTTCAGTCCTTTCTGTTGAGTTTATAAAGTATTTAATAAAGCTCAGATTAAAAAAAAGATACAACATTTTTCAAAAGTTGAAATGTTATACAATGTAGTGGGTATGGCAAATATAACAATGCTTTATTATATGAAGAAAATCCTATTGCAACTTCTTGAAATCTAGTCCTGAATTACCATTATGAAAAAAAAATGTATAGAATTGCCAGGAAAAGTATCCCAGGTGATTAATACTTATGACAAGATATGTTTCACCATCAAATATAAATGGTTTTATTTATCAAAATAAGGATAACCCATGATAAAAACTGTATTCAAAGTATAGTTGGCCAAATTGTATGCTTGCTACTTTTAACAGAAACAAAATGGGATATGTGCTATCACTTAAATCCCTCAAAATAAGAACAGCAAGCTTTATCATAGTTTCATTAGTTGTTCCAACTGTTTTTATGAAATGTAAATGTCTTCCTTATGTTTGGCATGATTACATTGCTATCAGTGTCTCCATTTGTAAGATATGCTCATCTGATGTAAGGGAAGGAAAAGATACAAATACAGACATCGTCACAGAGCCAGCAGCCATTTCTAATTATCGGTGCTTGGGAAAGGCGTTTTAAATCAAAACAGAACCTCATATCCTCATTGACTGCGAAGAAAATGGAAGCAGTACCTGATGCAAAGCAGTGCAACAGAGAAAAGTAGCGCAGACATTTAAGGGTTGGTTCTTCGTATTTGTTTCTCTAACAGCCAACTACAGGTTACAGGCCTCTTAATATGAAACTAGCAAATTCATTATCCACTGTGTTATAGTTAGATGTCAAGAACAGGCAACACAGTCCATATTTTTGTCTACATATGTTATCAAGATTAGGCAATAGAGTCCATATTTTTGGCTACATACATATCACAAATATGTTTACATTAATTCCATTTTAATCACACCACAGCCTGGACAATATTTCCAGTGTGTGTATATTCTTTATAATTGTAAATATCCGCTGCATACCTAATGCTTTATCTCATTGTATAAGATTTTCACAGTTTATGTTGCACTTTCTAAAAGTTTTGATTATAGGCTTCCTTATTGGATTAGTAGTATAACAGTGAAGTAATATGTGCCATAGAAGCTGATAAAGTAATGAGGTCTAAACCTTTCTCAGCCTATAGGTGTGTACAGTATAGAATGTGCAGTGAAGTTCAATACATACCTTCTGATATAGACAATGACAATTACAGCAAACAGCAATAGAAAGAGCCCCCCTGCTGCTGCTCCTCCATAAATAGTGAGGAAGGTTCTCCAATTTTCAGATGTTCCTAAAGAAAAAAGAAAACAAAAGGCATTTCAGACTGTTTGCAGTATGGCATGAGATTATTTACTACTTTCTTCCTTCTAGTCCAGCTTTTTCAAGAAAAGGATTATGATATTGGGTAAACATGTACTTTCATAACCGCAGTGGGCAGCTATAGCAAAGGCTAATGAGCTAAGATGAGCACAATGAAATACACAATTTCCCAATGTGTTTCCTGACGAGATGTTTTGCTAAACATGAAAGATTTGAGAGTATGCCAACATCTGTATACTATTTTTTACACCTGACATATTTGACATTAAAAGTATTGCAATATACGTTTCTTAAAAAAAGGTACCTGAGCTAATTTAAGGTTTTGAAGGTCAGTTCATTTTGAGGCCTTCTTGGCATAATGTTAAGACAGTGGCCTCAGGAAAAGCAAGGAACAAGCACTGCAGCTCATAGCAGTGTGTACAGTGGTGAAACAAATGATAGAATGATACAAATAAGGTATCTTGGTCTGACAACAGCACCTCCTGATGTATCTTATGTTATTGTTGCTGTTGTAGTTGTTATAGCCAACTTTAATGCTTTTTCATTAGCACATCATGTGAATGAAAAAAGCATGCAAAGAAAAGAGGTATAACACAGTAAGATAATTAAATCAAGATCTGTAAACATGAAGTCCCAAACTGTAATTTCTCTCATAATAGTAACTCACTTGAATAATAATAATTAGGCAAAAATACTAAAAGTAAATGGTTTTACAAAGGAAAATGTGATGTTTAAATATTTATAACACAACTTAATACTGCGGTGGTGGTGCTGTGGTTGCGTTGTCGCCTCACAGTAAGACGCTGTCCTGTTCTCTTCTCAGCTAGAGCGTCTTCTGTGTGGAAACATGCATGAATGGGCGTCCCTTCGTTGAAGGTTGTGCTTCAGGGCTGGTAACTCGGCACGTAAAAATCAACTACCAATCATTAGCGGACCGGAATTCCACTGTGGCGACCCCTAACTGGGAAAAGCTGAAAGACACAACAACAACAACACAAGTTATAGAAGTTAAGTAGGTATCAAACTAAACTGGGTGCAGATCATATACACTAATTTCCAAACCATAAAATATGAAAAATGTTTTTAGAATTTTTGGTGCTTTTAGTATGTTAAAGAAAGACATGGACCATTCCTCAAGGACATTTTTATAAAGGCCAGTAACACTTAATAAACAGACATACACACATAGAAGCTAGTTTTAAATAAGTGGTAGCATCAAGGCCTTATTTTGAATAAAAAGCCTCAATGAGATCTTGAAGAGCTGACATTTTCTCATGCTTTTTACTAAATGATTCCAAAGACAGAGTTACATTTAGAGATAAAATATTTTAAAAGTTAGAAATCTCCCCATCACAAAACTAACAAACTGAAATTTTGGAAGCAAATATGGGCAATATAGAGTGTATAAAGTATAAATTATGGTTAACCATAAATTGTGAATAGTATTATTTATTTATTTATTTATTTGCAGTTTGATTATCGGGGAAGTCCACTGGGCCGAACTGACCCATTTTCAGTGGAGGCCCAGGTAGAAAAGCTCCAAGATGCATTATACAATTTAGATACAACTGATCGTTAATATTAAAGATAATATTACGTAGAATAGTTACTCATAAATGCATTCAATATCATGCATAGTCAACAAATTCATTAAGCTTGAAGATAGGGATCATACAGTTTCATTTGAGGAAAACAGATATGTGTTAGCTGTGGAAACAGTTTACATACAAACCTTTTAAGAAAATGTAAAGTTTAGCAAATGGGAAGCAAAATCAAAGCAATGCTAAGTAGTACTCTAATTCATGATATTGTTTTAATCAGAGACAGCACCTTGGAAGAAGACCGAAAAAAATGTATTTATTGTATTTTTCTCAAATAAATTGTAGAGTGTTTTGTTTCGGTATTTTGTACATTTCCTTTATTTTGGGGTGCTGTATATTAAGTACTTTATTATAATACATTATTGGCTGTATCATGATTATGGCTATTCTTATTAAATTAAAATATACTGCATGCTTGTCAGGCAGTTGAAATTTCCCTAATATTTGTTTTCTAAGGGTCAAGGAATATTCAGTTAATTAAATCATGCAGTGTAAACTTTAAGCTCCTTTCAGAAACCTTCTTTTCATACTGGCAATTATATTTATGTCGTTCTGAAAGGCTGATATGCCTTGGGGTATATACCTAGCTGTGAACACAGCAATGAAAAGGCTTCGGCCAAGAGATGAGTCTAGTGAGAGTCAGACTTAGAGCAATTACATATTTTCAGAAATTTTAGGAATTGTAAAAATCAAATTATAGTTTCAAAATGTAGTGTCCTAATATTTCCCACTTGTTTTTGTTAACATAAACTGATTCTGCCTAGGATTTTTGTTTGACCAAATGAAATAACTGTTTACAGAGTTCATTTTAAATTCTGCTGATAATATCCGAAAAACACTCTTCAAAAAACAGCAACCCCCAAAATGTTGATATTAATCAATGATATTAATTTATGGCTGGCTAAAACATTCATTATTTGTAGATCTTTTTTAACTTTGTCTAACACCTCATTAAAGATGTCACAAAAGGAGGCAGCCACTCATTCCATTATGTGCTATTTGCCTCCTCTAGTATGTAGTTGTACATTCTAGCTTATAACTGGTGAATGTGCTAACATTAAGCATATAAATAGAAATGGTACCAAAACAGAAATTTATTTTAGAAGAGCCACAGTAGAAATGCACCCATAGCCAGTTTTAGGCACCAAAGAACCCTGCAGTAGCTGGGGGGGGCCCCAACCACAGCAAGTTATCTTATTTTGATATTTTGTTACTTGTCTGTCAAACTAACAGAAGTTACTGCAGTAATCATATACTTAACTAGGTGGGTAATGATTACTCTTATAGCTTCATAGGTTCATAGGTAGGTACTAGGCTATCGGCCCAAGGGCCTACGTAAGCCTAGCCAGCAAGGTACCATAGCTTTGAATGAAGATTTCTAAAGATGGGCACCAGTTCCCTTCCTTTACAATCTAAAGATATCTCTTGTTGTAGTAACAGTGTTTTGTCGAATAGCAGGTTCCATAATTCCTTTAAACGTTTTACACCTGAAATTTTATCACTGAGATACTGCCCTTGGCTTAGATAAATCCTAAATAGCCAAGTTTAGGCACCCACGATGCCAGTGACTGAGGACCCCCCAAATCATCCTTGACTGTATTGGGGTACCACAAAAGTTGTTGCTCATTGGGTGAAAATGAGACAAAAAAGGTCATTCATTCTCTGATTATATGCTTTATCCTAAAGGGAGTTGTAATATGACCCTGGTAGTATAAAGCAGCTAATCCACCGAATGAACTTGAGAGAGATAAGCACTAGAGATCAGCAGCCTAGTTCAGGTGATCTCAATGATTACCTGGGATTTTAAGAAGAGAAGATGCACCTTATCTTCAAGGAGGGTTTTCACTTTCAAGGAGTTTTATAAATACCGGCAGAACTCCAGATAATACAACTCTCAACTTGTTTGCTCAAGAATTCTGAGTAAAGTCAAAAATGACAGAATAAAGGTTCAAAATCAGAAACACACTTTATATTGCTTACTGCTGAAATAAGGACAAATATAATATGTCTTATTCTTGGAGGGTGTAGTGTGAGAGTAACAAGCTGGCTTCAATTCCTTTCAATTTTCAGCACAAACATCATTGGCATTGGTATGATACTTGTGTGTTGGGGGCATTGATGTGGCTGCAGTGTATTTAAGAGTAAAAAGTTGGCTATAATTTCTTTCACTTACCATCGCAAGCATAGATGCTATGAATTTTAGGTGACTGTCTTTGGTGGTTTGGCAGGAAGAGATTGTGTGTGAAAGTAACTGCTCATTGCTACAGTGACACAGTGAATAGCACTGCCATTTCACAGAGCTTTGCTCAGGTTGACTTCTTGACTGTGTTTTTTTCTTTGTAGTCTGTATGCCCTTCCTGTCACCAACACCTCAAAAACATGCAGCAGATCATTGAGCATTCCTCCAGTTTACTTCAAGGTGAATGGTGTTGGCATAATGGTTAAGGTCTTTACTTCACAGATACAAATGTACAAGGTTTGATTCTGACCACTGCTTATTGGGTAGGTTTGTAATGGTCTGCAGAATAATAACCTAGCATGAATCTGTGCAGAGTGTGTTTATAAAATATCAATGTGTTTTATCTGTGCACATGCACGGTAATGGTAGCACATACATAACTCTTCTGCATAGCAGTAACAATGCAGTTGACAAGTAATCATATTTCAAAAATAAGGCATAAAATTCATCACAGAACATTCAGATGTTAAGAGTTTCCAGGGGTCTGCTGGCCTCCACACTACAGACTGTATAATACATTTTGACATGGACTTAGTGGTGGCTTCTGCCCTCAACTGCACCCATTCTTGCTTAGAACTGTGTACAGAAGGCTGCTATAACTTACATGGGGATATAAGGATGGAGTGCTCATTACTTCTTTAACTTTCATCATAATCAAACCTCAGAGGTGTGCAGGAGGTCATTATAGCTTCTGCTTGAACTGGGGATAGTGTGGTCATTGTTTCTTCTACTTTTCTCCCAGGCATCAGAGGTTGCAAAGAAGGTTCCAATAGCTTAAGTAGGGGCAGTGCACTGTTTAAGAGCAACAAGTTGGAGTACATTAATGTGATCATTATTTTTTTCCACTTTCCTCGCAATCACACATCAGGCACATATGCAGGTGGCTACCTTTGGGGGTAAATGTAAGGAGTGAAGAATCGTGCTATTAGAACCTATGCTTTTATGCCAGTCTAACACCAGAGGGATACACATATAGTGAATGTCTTTTCTGAGAGAGAGAAGGGAGGCTGTCAGCTTTGAGCATTTTTTGAAAGAAAAATAAAAAAATTAAGTTATTTTCTTAGTCATTGTGCAGGCCACCACTGGATCAAAAGGTTTGGAAAATGCTTGAAAATCCACCACAGAGTATCAATAACCATATGGCTTATTTGATTTATTTCCCGCACAGTTATTACTGTGTTGTCCTGGCCAGTTAGGGTGTGTTGAAAGGATATAGGGAAAGTTATGTTAAAGAGTAGCACTGAATTTCTTTTCTTATTATATTTTTGTTCAAACCATAATTTGATGAAACTTCACAGCATACAGAAAGCCACAGCTTCTTGAAAAAGCTGAAGAGTAAGACAAAATGTGAGTAAAGAAAGAAGAATGTAATGTGCATGGTGTGGGATCCCAGGATGGGGGAGAATGGGAGGAGAGCATTGAACGATGTGTGCAGGAGGGTGAAATAGTAGGCCATGGGGAAGAGCACTATGTAGCCCTTTGTCTTGGGTACCATTTAACCTAAATCTAACTTGTACATAGGGCTGTTGTAATGTATTATCATTGCAAATAAATGCCAGTCACTGTGAATGTCCTTCTGTGAGATGGGCAGCATAGTGTGGTACACAGGCCTGTCATAATGTAAAGGCATTGTAGCTACAGCTTAGTTTGTGAGTACTTTTCCTAAAACTCTGCAGCATGAACTAAAATACTGTTTAGGAGTGGTGGCAGCAATAAGGTGATATTCAGACTGGAAGTGTCCAGGGGTCCCCAACTTAACACTTTCTGGGAGCCCCCAAAAAGCTAACACTGGCCCTTTGTGCAGTATCAAGTCTAGTACAGGTTGTCATCTAAAGTTTATATTTTTTTCTTACTATTATTATCGTAGTCCCTGAAATGCAATAGCTAGGACCTGATTATCTAAATTGTGCCTATGTAAACATTAAGTAAATATGAAAATAGAGAAGTCTTACTGTGTACTAGTTTTATTTGAATTTTATTTGAAGACTGTACACTTATGTATACTGCAACTCATACAATGGAGAAAGTTGCAACTATAGCTCTTCTAAACAGATATAGAGAATTAGCTTCAATATTATGCTAAATAAGAATGGAATACAAGCATTACACATTTAAATCATCCAGACTCAATATAAGAATATTAGAGTCAACAAGGGCATTTATAAGTATTACCATGTTGAGGCTACTTTCAGGAGTTTACCTCTGGCATAAATCTCAGCTAAATGGCACAATAAATTACTTTTTTATTCATTTTGTAAGGGTAGTAATTCTGGCCCAAATGGAGTGTCAACTCTCAATTATATTTATGCCAGATTTACACTTATGTGTATAGTCTGGCAGTTTAACTCAAGTTTAAGAAGTCAGCCCCGTTGGAGCAAAGGAATGGAACCTTAACTGTGACCCAAATGAATCAAGTGGCATTGTGCTTACTGAAGCTGGCATGGGGCACTTTTAATTGGAGACCATTGATCTTGAAACAATTATTAAAATATTCTAACCCATGGTGGAGTGATTACGAGTTAGTAGAAGACAGAACTCCCATTTTACAGTAATCTGTAAACTTAAATAACCATAGGCCAAGAGGTTCACCTGAAAGTCTGAGAAATAAATGTGATTCACCACTGATAACCTTTTTTGCTTTTAGAAGTGGCTTTTGCAACTCTAACCACATGGGTTCTGACAGACAACTAGCTGAGCATCCAATGAATAACATAAGGATTTATATTTAGATTTACAAGTTTGTTAATAATGGCTGCATGGAGAATGTCAAAGGTGTTGGACATATCCAGATATGCTACATGTACTCCATAACTACTGTACACTGCTTTGGTGACTTTTTCAAAGCCATCAGTGAAGCTGAACAGGCAGGACCTTCCTTTGACAAAGGCATATTGAGGAGGGTCCAGTATGCATGTGTCTGATTCTGGCACAAGTGTGTGCTAAATACTGTGCACCCTATCTATAAATCCATGTCATGTCTCCTAACTAGATTTACAAGTGAGTGTTCTAATTCTCAGAACTATTCTTATGATAAAGTATTTTATATACCTTTTTATCAGAAGTAATAAACAGCAACAAATGATATATACCTGAAACAGTATATAAAATTATATAACATTACAGATTAAAACAGTGCACCTGCTCTGGCTGACTTATTTTCAAGGAGCTCAGGACTTATGCTCATTTGGCGGAGTCACACCACTGCTACCCCAAAAAAGTACCTGTCAGTGGAACATCAACATTCTTTGTGTCTGTTCCTTACATGATACAGAGGTGTGCATAATTAACATACCTCTGAATCCCATTAGGGCCCTGTGGCAAATGTCTATGAATTGCTTGCCATGCAGTTTGTACAGCTGTGGGCACATACTCCATTCAGTAGGCTGTATTTATGTAGTGCTGACTTGTTCAGCTACAGTCTGTACGTTTAGGGAAAGAGCATTCCCTACTGTAGTGAATGGGTGCATTGTGGCTAACATGCAACCTTTATGAAAGTTGTGTCATACAACCATCTATGATTCAGCAGATAAGCATTATATAATTGCTTTCTCTTGTGATATAATTTATTTATACTGGTATTCCATCATATGGATTTAGTTTTAAATTTCTCCTTTTATTTGGTGTGGATAGGAACCCTTTCCAATACAGCTATTTAAGTGCAAGTAGAAGTCAGAAGCACAGGCAGTGGCTTTAACAAAGGAATCCAGTGGAAGAGGATGATTACACCAAAATTTATTTAAGTCATCAAGTGGCTGAAGAAGATTTACTTTTGAGAAGTCCCTAAATGCATGAGGAGAACTGCCACCAGTTTTAAAAGAAAAGCTCACTAATTTGTAGTCTGATTTAAAAAGGCAGGATGATACAAATGGAGATGTGCAAGAAGTTGCCATATTTCTAAGGTCTAGCTCAAGAATACTGGGTCCACTAGTATGACAGTTAATTAGCTGTAAAAGAAGGTTAGCCATTTTAAAATCAAGAAAGCACTGGGTTTGCTAACCACTGACAGTGTAGGTCAGCAAGTTTATTGATGGATAGTTAAATTCCCCAGTAGAAAGGTAATGCAATTTAGGTGGATTTCAGCTAATGGGTTAAGATATACAGCATGCCCAAAAGAGGACATGGAGGATGTTCTATTACTAGCAATGAGGTACAAATTAGTCTTGTTTATGATTTTGACATCTAGGAGCTCAAATCTGGCACCCTCAGGAATCTGTCTTAAGGTGAGTACATGCAGAGTCCACACAGAAATGACTCCAGCCTAGAATCAAACAGGAAAGCCTCTTGCTATGAGGCAACAACACTATCTGCTGGGCCACCATCCCATCCCTTTAAATGAAATCCAAAACTCTGTGATAATTATAAAAGTAAAGAAGAAAATAGTACGTACTCTGACAGGTTTGAATAAAGTTTATGGTAAGTGGGGAGAGACAGCCAACTAATGCGATATTGGTATGGCTGGCAAGGGTCTGACTCATTGCCCTGCACAGGGCCCCATTTGTCCACAATCCACTTTTGTTGACAGGACAGGATTAACACCCATTTAAGTGGATCAGACCTTTACTGAGTGATGTCAGAGGAGATAGCTATTCTTTTTTTTGTAAATATTTTTATTAATTTCCAAAAACAAGAAAACATGAATGCAAGTATTTACAAATTATTTAAAAAGGTTGGCTAAAACCTCTAAACAGATATCAAACATTAAAACCAAAATAAAGTATTTACAAGGGTGTCTATTATTGACATATAATTGACTTTCTGTTTCCTGATTATAATCTGCTACAGTCATTACTCTCCAACATTTCAGGTACTTTTTGCCATGCTATATATAATGATGTAGTTCTTTCAGTTCTTCCTTTAATAGTGTTCATTTCCAATTGCGATGCTGCTGACACCATATTCATGAATTGCTTAAAAGTTGGAGAAGCTTTGGATTTTCAGTTTGATGTAATGTTCTTCCTTGCAATGGCTAGGAGAGTCCACAAGATTACATATTTTGTTCTTGGTACACAGTCAGGTACAGGTGCATTAAACAAAATAACAGATTTGGAAATCTGGAATTTATCATTGAATACCATTTGCAGAAAATAATTTATTTTATCCCAATATGGTTTAATCAAATCGCATTTGTAGAACACATGTTGCCAGTCTGCTTTTATTGATAAATCACATCTCCAGCAGCCAATATTTTTCTTAAACATAAGTTCCATTTTATGAGGGGTTACGTAAGATCTTTGTATGAATTGCCATGTAAAGGGCCTCCAAAGTAATGAAAGTGATGTCTGCTTTGGAGAGAGAAGAATTAATTTTTTGTCTCTGTCATTTGGCACATGTCCATTAATTGATCTATAATAGTTCCATATTTTGTCATTATTATAGGTTTTTTTTGTTTGTTTTATAAATAGATGATAAGTATCCCTTTCCAGTAATGGGTTGATTCATTAGTAATATTATATGTTCTATAAGATTAGAAACATTTTGTCTTATTGATGGTTGCATTGTTTCTTGTTTGTTTAATATATATATTGTCTTAATTCTTGTACATGTAGCCATGAACTATTTTCCATATTTAATTTTCTTTTAATTTGGTCTATTGTCAAAAGTTTTCCAGAGTTTACCAATTGATGCCAATATATTAATCCCTTTTCTTTATGTTGACTACTTCTATATCAAATGTTATTATATTACCTTGTGTGTACACTACTGGATATAATAAAAGTGACCATGCTTTAATATCAGGATTGCTATTAATAAGATTTTTGAAAATGTTTAATGTATAAGTAATGTATTTGGAACTTATATTTTTATGCTTATGTATCATCATATATTCCTTCATCAGCCATAGAAAATTGTTTGGTATGAAATCAGTATACTTATTTGTTACTACAAATTCTGATTTTAACCAGATTTTCTCATGAACTAGCTTCCATTTTGATGTATATTTTGTATTTAGCCATAATTATATTGTTTTAATAACAGATGAATGCAAATATACTTCTATGTTTGGTAAACCTATGCCACCCATATCCCAATCATCTAGATGATATTTCATAGCTATCCTTGTTTTTTTTTGGATACCATAGGAATCTTACTATTAAATCATTTAATTGTTTTAGGTGCGATTTAGCTGGTGGCAAAGAACAAGCTTGTATAACATAAAGAATTTTTGGAAATATGATAATTTTAATTGGGTTCAGGCGCCTAGGCAGCGAGACCTTTCCCTTGTGGTACATTTGACTTGGGACAAATGGCTGAAATGACATTCAGCTGCAGAGAAATATGGCTGTTTGCAAATTCTTTGTGGGCAAAGAGAAGAATGTGTTGCCATACCTACAACTTCAATAACCAAATGCACAGGGGGAAAACAATGTCCATGGTCCCCAACTGAATATGAGACAGCAGGCAATATGGCAGGCATAAGCAGCAGGCTGGCCAGAGAGCATGTCAGTGGCAGTAAAAATGCAGTTCACAATAGGCAGTACCTTTATAATCAGTGTGCGTGGACCAATACCCTCTTCACAGTGTCTAGGGAACATTACCAAAAATGCATACTGGAGCATAACCGTGACTACATAACCAGGCAGGATTTCCTGCATGCTGTAGCACACCTCTACATGACTTAGTTACACAAGTATGTATTGTACACTAAGCACAACAATCATTACTTCTTCTGCCTCCATGCATTTGGTTACTAAAGCTGTGGGTATGGCAGTATGTGCTTCTCTTTGTCCACAGGGAATTTACAAACAGCCATATTTCTCTGCAGTTGAATGTCACTTCAGCCATGTGTCCCCAGCCAAAATGTACCACAGGGAAATGTCTTGCTACCTAGGTGCCTGAACCCATTTTAATTATATAGAGCCTTTCTTCCATTGAAAAGAAGAACTTATTCCATCTTTGTATTAGATTTTTAATATTATTTAAGATCTCTTTATAATTTGTTTCAATTGTAGTATCTAGATTGTTAGTTATTATAATTCCCAAGTATTTAATTGTATTATCGGTGGGGATATATTTATGGTATTTTTTATTTACATCTTTTTTATTAGTATTTATAGGCAATACATTTGTTTTGTTCTCATTAAATTTAAGACTCAAAAAGTTTTGAAAGTTTTGAATTGAGTCCCATAATGCTTTTAAAGAGCTATTATTATTCTTTAAGGTAATTAAAATGTCATCAGCAAAAAGTTGAATTTTAAGCTTTAGGCTGTTGTCTAATTGTATTCCTTCAATATTTTTATCCATATGTATATTATTTGCTAAGGGTTTGATAGCTATTCTTGATGATCTGAAGAAGTTATTGTATAACAGTGACAAAAAGCTATTTATATTAAATTGATTTTACACTTTTGGGCTTGCAGTTAGGTCATTTTTGTTTAGTACTGGTTTTTGTTCTTTCACCAGTTTGTTTTTTGTGTTGATGACAGGGAAAACATAAGGAATTCAAACATGAGATGTAGGTATCTTGCAAACATACACCCCGGCAAAAAAAAAAAAAAAAAAAAAACAGTATGCTGTATTCAGTAATACTTTTGATTTTTGTATGACAGGTATGGTTATTGAACAAAACCTGCTGCAGTGTTTATATTGTTTTTACTTGTTTTGCTCTATTCATTGTACTAAAGAATTAATTTATTCATTAATAGGCATGGATTGTGTAATATATTCAAAACATGTTGCATTTTAGTAGTCTAAACATGTTGCATTTTAGTAATATATTTTATATTATCTTCTTAACATACCTCCAGCAACTGCAGAGGGGATGATGTTTGTGAGGTCATATAGGCTGCATTACTTGGAGTGATGATCAGAACTATCTGGTCTTCAGCATCCATTATGTAATCATTACTGCATGTTACTGTGATACTATCTTCTCTACAAGATTGGATCATAAAGAATTTTTGCATTCAGTTAAAAACTGTTACTCGTACAGTTAGTACAGAGGACTAAAGCTCTGACGTGTTAACAAGCCGCTTCCTCTGGTAAGGGGGCAGTGTTTGAATCT